>NC_054544.1:2478066-2583066 GCF_017654505.1 Polyodon spathula | reverse complement strand
ATGAGGCTCGACAAAACGCTTGTCAAATGACAGTCTTGATTGTTGAAAAGCAAATGTGCCAATTATAGAATGTTTTTAATTGGCACATGTGTATAATTGTACGTCGAGATCAGCCAATAGCTTTCGGGTGGACAGAAGCCAATGGGGAGTGAGAAGAGGTGGGACTAAGGGAACAGGACGCAATCAGGAAAGAGAAAAGAACATAGGGGAGATCTGAAAAGTTTCACTGCACTACACAGTTTAGTTTAGTAAAAAACAAAATAGTTGCATTAACAAAACGTTTTTAGTAAAAGAAAAAAATGTTTCTAGCCCTAAGGCTGCTTGAGTAGGACAGCTGGCACAGAGATAGTACATGAACTAATTTGCAATTTCATTGCTGTATGTGTGTGGGGCCCTCTCTGGCGCCAGGTCCCTGGGTGCTGATTCAGATCATCTCACTACAGTATACAACATTATTACAGTAGTAACATACAGTATGGTCAACTAGGATAATACAATGACTACATGGTATGAGAAAAGACAGGCAGAGGAGTTTAGTTACTGCTCTTTTTTATATTAAATTGTACATATAGATAAGGGTGACGAAAGTTACTATTTCAACTTTAACATAAAAAGTAAAATTAGAAGTTGACTAAATGGTATGTAGAAAAAAATGTAATGCAGAAGAAACAATCCATGGAAGAGTTTAATGTGATGTTGTAAGGGTTAAAACACTGGGCTCATTCAACAAACAATACTGCCTTGAGATTAGTCTGCTACCAACAGGCGAGCCTCAAGGGTTTAATGGTCTCTTTTCTTTCTCAACTTGTATATATTGTTTTCTCTGTATTACAGATGCAGTGCATCTCAGTATTGAAGAATCCCAGCATGCAAGAATGTAAAGAAATGGGAAATCCTCAGTGGTGCCAGTCTTGAGTGTGGAGAATACATGTGAGATTACTGTGGGTTTGAGAGTAGAGAAGAGTGGAAACATATCAGATCTGAAAGACACATGATGGGATAGGGCTCTGTCTCAAATAAGAGACACTTTGTGTTCAGAGATTGTTGGGTGGGAAGCACTCGACCTTTCCTGAAGAAATTCGAAGAAGGCATTCTTGAGATTGCAGTGGGTCTGCATGCCCACAGTTGTAATAATTAAACTATTTCCTAAAATTACTTAAAAATAAATAAGTAAGTAAATAAATGATCCATTTAAGGATTCTGGCTTACCAAAAGAAAAAAAAAAAAAAAGAAAAAGCAGTCACACCCACCACATATACAAGCACGCACAAAGAATACAGCAAGTCGCCTCGTACAACCAGATTCTGTAAAAAGGAACCAGCACCAACACCTACAGTGTCCAGAATGAACCAATACATCATAGCAGAACATGCAGTCCAGGGCCCAGCTCTGGTGTGTGGGTGTGTAAAAATGCAGAGAATGCAACAGTGTATCACAAGCTTCATGGAGGGGTTCCACGGTGGAGCAGTCAAAGGTGCCTTTAGTTCTCTGGTTTTAAAGTATGCCAGGAATCTGTAAGGGAATGTTTGTGCTTGGCATCCTCAATTCTAACTCCCCCATTCCCTCTTTCTGTGGGGACTGCATGGAAAACTATCTGGAGGTTTCTTGACATCATTTGTGAGGTACAGTACAATGGTGACTGATGATTAAACCCTGGTTTCCTGGTTCTGTCTTACTCAAGTTAAAGTCTTACTCAGTTCAGCTCTCGCTACAGGAAAAAAGTCTGTGCCATTCCGTGGGTTAGAATGTTTGTTCCAGAGCATTCCGGAAGGTTGTTGGGACCCACCTGTGAGGTGACAGTGCACCACAAGGTTAGAATGATGGTGTCATGCATTGCTGGCTTGCAGACACTTACTGCCTTGGCTACACTGGCCACCCTTCAGAGAATCTGCATACCACATCACTCCCTCATAACTCCACTCCTCAATAGGCTTTCGAGACTGTTAGATTACTGCTGGAAAAGCCCACATTCACATTCAGTGGCTCAGTATGTTAGTTCTTGACACTCTTTATCTTCGAGACCAGAACTGGGTGATGAATTGTTATATTTGCACAGATGCAAATGTGTTTTTTTTTTTTTTTTTTTAGATCAGGATCGGTCTTTCAGTAGCTTTTCTATCTATCATTAGGGACAGTATAAATACTCAGCAATTTAAAACAGGATGTCACTAAACTGATCTTAAAACACACCTGTTTGTTGTTTCCAAAGGAAATCTTTTGTTGCCGCTGGAGGCTGGGGACGGATATGGGATTAGTGGGGGGCTCCCTTTTAAAAGTGTCAATTTCCTCTTTCCCAGCACAGTACTGCCAGACTTACAGAAGCTAGCCTAGAGCTCCCAACATGACATACATATATAATCTGTATTTTGCTTTCTGATGGGTTAGCAGATGTTACAGCCCCTTGCTCTGGAGAAGCTGACAAACACAGGGTTTTTTTTAATTAGTAGGTTACTGTTAGGTCCTGAGCTGTTTCCAAGTTTACTTTTGTTTTTTTATACATTTGGAGCTTGCTAACCACTAGTGCCCAAGTGAGTTCTGAATCCAAACATATCTGTTGGGGGTCATTGTACCAGGCTGGCCTTGATATAGCCGCCACAATCAGAATGGGTCAATGTTAGTTTTACCTACCCAAGGACCAGGCAGTTTGGACTGTCATCAGAATTCCCTCTTTGAAAAATCATTAACAAGTATTATTTCAAAGATTTCTGAAGGCTGAACCTCCCACTACTATCCAAAACAAATAAGAGATATGCAGACAGCCTTAAAAGCAGCCCTGGAGATAACAAAACACAAGGCACAAGGTCCCAGTTCCATGAAGAGCCCTGGTATGTTCAATGCATGGGAGGGACTACAGAGGGTATTATGGTTTTGTATTGCACTAAGGAGTTAAAGAAAAATAATTCAAAGTTTTTCTCCATCTTTATATATATATATATATATATATATATATATATATATATATATATATATATATATATATATATATATATATATAACAATAACACATTTAAAAATAACAACTTTTCTGTCTACACAGCTGAAAAATGTACAAAATATCCCAAAATAAATTATGTTTTAATCATTTAAACCTTTTGTGTACATAAAAAAAACAAACATTTTCAACTCTCCCTCTCTATATATATCTACAGTATAGGTGGTAGCTTTACAGTAGTGCTTCATTGCAATGTAGTAATGCTTCAATACAAAGTTGCTGTATCCAGTTATACAGCAGTTTATTATAGTAATAAGGGATTATCTGGTCTAGTGTGCTGGTGTGTCGTGTATATCTGTCAGGAGGACAATGGAAAGGCTGGAGGAGGAAGGGCCGAGGTGAATCGATGGAGCGTCTCCGCGAGTGATGGCCAGAAGAAAGATGGGCCGCTTGCCGATGAACAGGCAGGCGGGGAGCGAGGGTGAGAGGGAGAGATTGCAGGCCAGTGTTACTCAATAATCCTGACACTGTGTCTATTGATTGTGTAATAATGACAAGACTCGTGCATTGATCAGCACGATAGCCAAAGAGGGGAAGAGAGAGAGAGAGAGAGAGAGAGAGAGAGAGCTAGAGATAGAAAGAGGATGAGAGGGAATTTACAACAAATCCACTATCATATCAGAGATTTCCAGTATTACTGTGCCTCACTGGCTCCTGCTCGGGTTCACTTTTACTTCCAGGACAAAATGATGGTGCTGCAATAACGAATAATTAAAAGCTAAGGCAAGGTCATACACTGTGATTCTCTATTTGATTTCAGGGAAACATCTTTTTGTTATGATCAAGATGAAGAGGACTGCACGACTTCAATGGGGCCTGTTCAATCTGCTTTTCTTTTAGTACAGTCAGTATCTGATAACCTTCATCTTCAAATTACAGTTCTCATTTGAATGGAAAATATACGAGGGATCTTTTATTTTTTTGTACAAAGACACTGTAAAGGTGCAGGTTAAACATCACCAATACACTACATCTCTAAATATCTATCACGATTCAAGGAACTACACCATTCATTGATATTCCAATTGAAACTGTCTGTCTGGTTATTCTTTGCATGCACATGTCCTTTGTGGTCTGTCCTGCTAAGAAAGGATTTTGGTATGTATGAATGTATTTGTTTGCTTGATTCTTTGTTTAGTTTTCATTGAAGAAGCACCTAACACTGTCCACATTGTTATACTGTGCCATCTGTTACAGTCCACAATCATACTGAGGCAAACTTTGGAACCCGAGCGGGTCACGAGACGATGACCCGAGACTGATGAAACACACAATCCTCTAGCTGATCTAAAGTGGTTCACTTTGCACAACAAACACCAAAGGGAACTGAAGCTGCACTCATGTGTATGGTTCTGGTACCTTCTCAGTCTGACCTGATGAAAGAAGGCAAGCTGAGCTTTCTGAGGCAAAGACTGTAGGAGGTTAAAGTAAACTTTTGCAAGACCCATTTCTTAAGAACAAACACATCTGTATTAGTTTACATCCCAAATATCTTTTTATTCTTTAATAAAAATATGTTTTTTTGCTGTACATACCCTTATAACATTGTGCTGCCATATTCTTGCATGGTAATTTTGAAATTTTCCCATGCTTTCCCATGCTTACCCATGGTCGTACTATTCATTTACTATAGTTTACCATGTTTTGCCACGTTATTTTTTTAATAAGCTAATATACAGTACCTCTCTGGGCTTCACAATGCTCACCTATGCTTTACCATGCTTTCACTGTGCTTTATTACACTTTGCTATGCTTTTACTATGATAAACTTGTATGCCTCAAACAGAGGGGTTTATTTATGCTGTCTATACGTTCAGTAGTTACTGTTTTTCTTATTAGATTTAGTACATAATTGGTGTGGTTTTTTTTTATTCAGAGAGCAAACGTGCTATAATGACTTGCAGAAGAAAGCCATTAGAATCAAGGTGTCTTTTTAACCCTTCATTATGTAGTCACTGCAAATAGAAAAGACAAATTCAGCTTTTTAAATCCACCAAAAAACATTTGCTCGATATGGCAAATGATCATTTAACAGAGTGAGAACTAAACTAAAACAGCTTTTGCGCCAGTCATAGATCCCACCATTAAATTATGATAAATATCTGATCAATGAGCTTACAAAATTCCAATTCCGTCTTTTAAATTAACCACATTTAATTCTAATTTCTTTCATTTTTTTTTTTTTTTTTTTAGTTGTGGAGACATAATCAAATAATATATAGGTCTTGTGTTAAATAATATACAGCTCTTGTGTTAAATCAAGGTATTCCTGTACACTAATGCAACCATTTGTCATGATCACATTACCGTTGAATATCTTTAGGGAGTCTGATTTTAAGGTGACTTTTTTTTAAATTCAGATGAATCCTTTTTTAAAAATCGGGTAAAATTTTTTAATGAAAAAATCGGGTGAAATCGGGTGGATTTTTTAAATATATAATCAAGAAAGAATAAATATTTGGATAGAAATCGGGTTTTATTTAGAAATAAATAAAAAAAAAAGCTTATGCACAAAGTGTTGACAACAAAGATGTCCTCAACAGTTTAAATCCCCAGCGTATGTATATTTGCACACTTTGGGGTATGCAAACTTTTGACAACATCTATCTCTATCCCCCTTTCTGAGGTCATTCTTGCTGGTATTGTATTGCCAGCCATTAATGGTACTGAGTTTAGTTTACTGTATCTACTAGTAACAGAAAGACAAATCCATGAAACACCAACAAAAACCCTAAACAGAATGAGCATTTACCGAGATTAGAATGCGGGTGTATCTATCGATACACGGGATCAATAAGCACACCATGCCCGGAATCCCCTTTTAAACTATGATTTTTTCAAGCAGCATTGGGGAAAAAGAACAAAGTTATTTGAACCGTCAGGCCAGGGTCAATAAAATAATGTTTAAAATATAATTTGGTATGCCTCCCACATTATTCTTTCATTTATTTGTGTGTATTTATACTGGAGAGTCCTTGCGTGGGTAAGTGGTCTTTTGCAAGCACTTCCTGTTTACAGTATATTAAACAAGCACGTCAAATGTGCATACATTTTCAAAGTTAACCATGAAAGCGCTTTTCAAAGGACCCGCGTCATTGATGTTCAAAAGGTCCGTAGATGAATTTCTAGAAAAGGACCAATTAGGCTTTACCAATTGCCAAATTCACAGCGGGTGCTTTTATATGAAAATGTTTTCTATGTGATTGCTCAGTTGAGGCAGCTACTGTAAATCTCACTAGTCTGGCCAGCTCTGACTCATCGGGATTGCATTGTACATTAAACTGTCTCTGTACTCTAGCAGCTTTTAATACCCAAATCCACATTGTACAAGATCATCTTCCCACCCACCAGCACAACAGCATGCATTAACAGCTGCGAGGATTTTACCCAGTAGTTTAATTTATTTATTTTTATTTTTTTAGTTAGGCTCAATTTCTGTAGCCTTCTACAGAAACTGATAAATTGCCATAACAACAAATGCTCACACGCAAACGCAGGAGACTATTTGACTGGCTGCTCATGTCTCTCAGCTCTGCAGGCCGGGGTTTGAATACAGCTCAGGAACTGTAAGTCAATGTCCTATTGGATATTATTCAGCGTCACCAAACCACCTCTCACAATTGAGTGCAGTTGGCTTTGGGAAGCCGTCACTCTGCCTGACTGTTGTCACCCACCATTACTCCTCACATGTAATGAGCACTAAATTCACAGATGAAAACACAATAGAAATTGCTCTTCAGAAACTACAAATTCTGGCAGCTCACACTAGCTTTGGAAAAAATATTTCCATATTTATGTTCATGCCATTAATTTGTCTCTTTTCAAATGATATTGTCAATGAAAAACTACAATTTTCTACTCAGGACAGGGTCTTATCTCTTGTCTTTCGAAACACAGATAATATATAATTGCACATATTGATATCTTTAAGTACTCGCTAGGTGTCTTGCCACAATAAAGGCTCAGTTCACAAATGAGGCCCGAACACAACAATGTGTTAATTGCGTGCTGAAGCACTATAATTACCCAAATCGCTCTGCTCTTACTAACAATTGCCACATTGACTCTTCTATTCTGTTTCGTGGCTTCATCTTTATCTATTCTAGTGTCAGGATGAAGGGACATTAGCGCTATGTTACAGTATAATTAGCTGATGAGCAATTAAATTATTCTGGTTCTCTTTTTACAAAGAAAATACTTGCCTTAGAGATACTTTGTTTCCTTTAATTCTCTTTAAAGCACTTTTAAAAACACCGCTGTCATTTTACATAACTCTACGTTTAAATTGTATTCAGGTAAAAACATTATATATATATATATATATATATATATATATATATATATATATATATATATATATGAGATATCTATATATATATTAATATATATATAATATATATATAAACACAATGTTTTACAAAGATTTTAAACAAGTGTTTTCTTTTCACAAAATGGCACAAATTAAGGTAAAACAGGGAGTCAGTAATATATTAGTTTAATACCTTTTGGCTAACTTGCCAGTGAATAAAGAAAAGTTAATCTATGTCACTCTCATGAGCGCTGGCTCCTTTGACAGCCAATAGCGCCCATCTGTGGATCTCTGGTTTATTAAGAATTATTTTAATATTGGTTCGCAAACCCTTGGGAGAGTTGCAGCTTCTGGAGATCCCTATTAATAATCCTGTTGTTGATGTATGACTCTACACCTATTTCTCTATTACACTGTTTATTAAAGTTATATTATGAGAAAACAGGGAATGTTTCAGGGAATGTTCTTCTGGGAATTGGGAGACATCTGAGATCGCTCTACAGAACACAAATCTGTGGAGCCTGGATCATGATGTACTGTAGGTGTACTTCACACAATAGGGTTGTTTTTATTGGAGTGTGAGGGTGAAACAGTTTGGTTGTGATCTTTCAAATGTCTTTCTAATCTTGTATCTTCTAAAACATTTTTTTTTTTTTTAAATCTGCTTTCAGTAGCATTCAGATGACCAGGAGACTTGCATCTCGATGGTAAATCTAGCTATTGAGTTTGTAAAATAAGTGGGATTTGTTTTAATTTATATTCTCGGAGGTTCACCGGATCATTTCATTCTCCCAAGCACGCGATTTGTGCCAGGCCCACTCCGGCAGTCATTATTTTCTGCTACAAGTGAAATCGCCCGAGGGCTAATCAACATTTAGTCCTTCCGAGTGTGTTATTGCAAAGCAATTGATGGATGATACAATTACACTGAATGTCACTTAGCTAAATGGCTATGTAATCCTAATGAGGTCTTATTCAAACAGTGGCTAGTTGGTGTATTAAGGAAAAACTGCAAAAGACAGAGAAAAACAACAGCAGCACATCGCGGCTGGTACTGACGGCTAAATTCAGTGTAAATTCAGACCCACAGGTAACATAACATCTTTACAGACAGGACACAGAGAGCTACAGATATGAGGCTAAAGGCTGCTCTGAAATTTACTGTTCAGCAAAAGCAGCTTTATCCATAATCACATGCATTCTGTAAACAGACAGGCAGACAGACAGACAGATAGATAGATAGATAGATAGATAGATAGATAGATAGATAGATAGATAGATAGATAGATAGATTCTACTTGTTTATTTACTTGAATAAAAAAAAAATCATGCTATTTAACATCAAAACTACCCTGCACGGCAAAGTCAAGGTCAAATACGAGTGAAAGGGCCCACTAATCACAATTACAGTCAGTCTGTTGAGAGACCAACACTATGCTCTCAAAGACCCTGAGCTAATGAATACAGAGAACAGGCACCTCTAACCTTCCCAGTCCGGAAAACAAAACAAGATGAATTCAAATCTCCCAGTGACTAGGTCATTAAGGCTTCACTTCTGGGCTGTATACCACTGTTACTAGCTGTCGACTGCAATGGCTGCAGTTTGCTCTGTCGTGTAGAGATTCTTAAGAGCATAAAAATGCATAACAAGAATGTAAAGAAGGGTTACTTATTATAGATTATTCTTGACAATCATGACAAACAGGAACTGTTTGTTTTATTATTTTATTTTACAGTGGTCTCATTTGCAAAAATACACCATAGCAATATATTCCTAATGAATCAAACATGACTCATATTTCGCATGGGTGCAGTATAGAGGGTTAGCGAGAAAGGAAAGGAAAACAGAAATAAGCAAATCAAACAAAAAAAAGAAGACATGCTGGCACTTGTTTTGGATTTCTGCTTGTGGAGGAGCCAGATTTCCCAGTCTGATTGGACCTCATCTAGTAATATGAATGTCTCCTCAGCCAATCATAATGATGAGCAGTAACCAGCAACCCTCCTGATAACGATTCACCAGAGAGTACAGACTAGCTCAACATACACTGTGCATCACCTTTACAGTCACCTGAAGTGAGCGGCCACCTGTTTTTAACATCCTGTAACAACTGGACTGGGGGTCATGAAACAGGATCCACACATTTAGATAACCCCAATGAAATATAATGCGCTATGCCATAGCAGTAAAACATAGCCATGTGTAGGTGTAGCAAAGCACTGTGAAAGAATGGTAAAGAATGGGAAACTATGGTAATGGATTCCAGTAGTACAAAAAATGAGAAAGTGCACTTGAGAGATTACTGTAGACAAACAATCAGAGCAGAACTTTCACAGTACGTGTAAATACTGTAACAACGTGCACGCTTAATTCAATATTGCTGCTTATATTCTTCTTTTTTTTTGTTCACTGTTGGCTGATTTCATTGTGGTTACGAGTGGGTAGGGATCACTCATCTTAGAATTGTATCAAAACATCTTGTGACAGTGTTGCCACAAATTTTATATTGTAATATTGCACTTGCATGTGCACAGAATTTTAATGTAATCACCACATTTTGGCACAAAGCTACAGTACTGCATTTACGGTAAAGACTAGTTCACACTGGCAATACAATTCAGACGGACTCAGGGAACGGACGCAGGCTGTAGTTCACACGGAATGATCTTCTCCCTGCGTTATTTCATTCTGATTGGTTTAATAAAGACAACGCTCTTCTGGAGGTTTGGGGAGTAGTGCACTCAGTCGCATTTAACCGCAGCGCCTTTTTCATGTACAGCTGATCCAAAAAATATATCTATATTATTGTGTGATTGACAGCAAATGCCACCATTCAGTTTCATGGTTGAGCTGACCCCCTCATTTAATCATCTCGCTTTCAGTAAACACTGTACAAGGTTGCTGAGAGACACACCTCAAACATGGTTTAAATTCCTTAGTTGTTAGTTTTCATTCTGATTATTTATCTGTTTATTTATGGTACCGTATATGCTTAATTATTAGTTATTTAGACATTTTCCGCTACATCTATGCAAGTATAATTTATTTCAAATAATAAACAGTAAATTATATTTTACTTGTAAAATTCTAAAGAAAAAAGAAAGGCGTGTGATTTGTTGAATGAGAGTGACGTCACCAACTTGATGCTGAGAAGTTGAAATCTACCAATTTGGTGGTGTTCATAGCGTTCGTGTGAACCGTATGCCCAGTGTGAACCAGCATTAAGAATGATTGTGGTGTGCACGAATGCTACTGTAGATATGTCCCTTATGAAAGTTTATTTCTGCAGTGAATGGTGAAGGCCTGATACAGAACAGGCCTTACCCGGCTTTCAATATTTGCTACAGCAATACACTTTCATAAGTGACATGACTAGTATTCATACACGACACAATCATTGTTATCGTGAATGCAATGGAAATATAGCTCAAGTACACCTATTGTGCAGGGCTTACACTCATTCACTGCCTCATCCGGTTTTTGGCTGATAAGCCTAAAAAACCTCTCCTTCCCTCCTCTTGTTTCTGCTGCAGCAGCAGGGTGCTGGTCTCTGGTCTCTCTGTCATTGATGTCTTTGGATCTGCCCCATTGTATCTGCCGCAGCCACATATTCATACGCACACAATAGTTCTTACTGCAGAGCGGCGCTCTGAGGGGTCAATTACAGTGCACATATTCCTGCAGCATTGTGTGAAGCTGTCAGAGTCACCTTCACAAGTGAGCTAATTACAAGGATGGGTGGTCTGAGCTGTTCTCAGGACAAAAGGAGTGGAACAACAGATCAGTATTTCTACCAGGGCAACACTCTGCTGCGCAGGGGCAGCCTGGGCTTGCAGAAGACACAAGGGGCTATGTGTGAGCTTGGGGGGTCAGTGGCACAGTGGCACAGTGGATGCTGCTCACTAAGGAGAAATGACTTGTATATAAGTAGTTATTTGGTAATCTGGCTCTAGCCTTAGAAGGAATGACTACTGCAGCTGTGTTTTTGTCTTTTTTTTCCAGGAAACCCTTGATTTATTCGGGCCCAAGTAAAAAGGGATATGTCTGTGTGGCAAAGTGCCCGCCCCTGTGTGTATTTTGTGTTGTATGTTGTGTGTTAATGTTGGTTTATAGTCATTGGTACATGGGATATAAACGGGTCTGTGTAACACAAGTGTATAAAATGTATATTTGTATTTAGGCACGAGGATTGCACAGCACTTCACGTGCAAGTAAAAAGTAATAATATGTGAGCATGGGGAAATGCAATTTATTAATTCACGTGCAATTGTACCGCGACTCCAACTGAATGATTGATTAGCAATCGAGTCTCGGTACAGCTGCATAAAAGCAGCATGTTTTCACTCACTCGGGGTTGTGTGTTCGGTGAGTGGAGAACAGGATTGGAGACAGAGGTAATAAGAATTGTAATAAAAATAATAGTAATAGTTCAAATAGAAGCTCACCGTGTTTGTTTAGTGTTAGTCCATTTTGTTTCATCTCTTTGTTTTGGCTACCAGTGTTGTGTCCTGTGTTTGTTTGTCTTGCAGCCTTTTATTTTCTGTCTGTCTGTGCACTATTAAATGTTGAGCAAGACCATTCGCTCAGCTCCACCAAACTCCACCTCTCTTTGTTTATTTCCTTGTTCCTGTTTCTGGTCTGACGTCCCCCACTCCAGCCGTCTTTGTGACAGTCTGGTATTAAAGCCTTAATATACGGGTTGTTGGGGACACATTCTCCCAGAGGTGCTTTTGAATAATGCCAACATTTCTCTGAAAAGAGACAAGCATTATCCGAATTGCTACATCTTCAATATACTTTTCATTCCTTACCCACTGAATCACAGAACTCTTTAAACTCTCCTAACTGTGTGTAGGGGTTCTGGTCGCAGTTTCACATGCTGCCATCAGGCTAATATTAGCAAGATTTGTTTGATTTGTCAAATCAACGCTCTACTGTGACTGCATGCAATATTGCACAACAATGATGTGGTCCGTCTTTTAAATGTCTGCGCTAACTTTCAATATCGCCAGTGAACTGCAGTAAAGTTACTGATTCACCATCAATCACTGCTAATTTAGTGCTTTTTAATACTCAGTCCCTGAATAATAAAGCTTTATCTTTGAATGACTTTATTTTGGAAAGGAAATTGGACAGCCTATGCTCAACTGAAACCTGGCATCTGCCTAATGAATACATTTTACTTAACCAGGCTACACCTCCTGACTATGCCTATTTTGAGAAATCCCATGCCTCTGGCTGTGGAGGCGGCTTAGCAGTTATTCATTGCATTGACTTCCATGTAAAAATGGTCCCTGCATAAAAGATCACTTCATTGAATGCTTGGTTTTTAAAATTGTAACTTCTCAACCTGTGCTTTTATTCTTATTTACCGCCCACCTAAACCCAACCCAGTGTTCTTAAATGAATTGTGTGAATTGCTTACCATGCTGAGTCCTCTGTCCCCTGCTTTTCTTTTACTTGGTGACTTCAATGTACATGTTGATTCCCTGATTGGAATCTTGCAACTGACCTGTTGGCTGTTTTTGATTGTTTTTTGATGATTTAGAAGTGAGTAGTTTTTCGAGATTTACAATTATACTGTAAATACAGTATAATTGTAAATCTCGAAAAACTACTCACTTCTAAATCTTTTGTAGTCATCTTTGTATTACTTTAGTATAAATACATGTTAATTTGGATTCATATGTTGTTTTTTTCTGACTTTATGTGAACGAAAAGACACACATTTGCCCATTTTCCCAATAGTGATATTTTGAAATATCACTGTCCTGGTCACAAAAGCAAAGTTTGTGGGGAATAATAGCCATTTTCTATACTTTTGAGGCATAAGCAATTAGGAAATAACACTTACTACCCAGGAACAAAAATTGTGTTACGTAGTGTAATGCATTAACTTTTATTCTGGATGACCTAGCGCCCCTTAAAACCTGTGTGGTTTAATTTACTTACCCTAGCCCCTGGTATAATAAAGAGCTGGGATCTTTAAAGGCTGAAGAAATCTGGTTTGACTATCCATGTGCAGATTTATGAACATCACCAGGTTGCCTATAGTGTTGCTACTCATAATACTAGATCTGTATACTATTCCTCTGTTATTAAAAGAGGGAGAATACATTCTAAAGCTCTCCTAACCACCTTTAATAAGCTGTTACACCCTGTTCACAACACTGTATCCTCAGCATCTATTGAGCAGTGCAATATATACTTACAATTCTTTCAGAATAAGATTAATAACATTAAAAACCAGCTACCCTCTTCTCCTTGTCCTGACTTTATTGTTGTGTCAAGTCCTGCTTCACCGATGTCTAGGCTGTTTCATTTTTCTATTGTCGATACCGCCTATATTTCTAAACTTGTCGGTAAAATGAGACCCACTATTTGCCATTTGGATCCTATTCCCATTGCTTTAGTGAAGGCCTGTTTTCCAGCTGTAGGTCCTTTTGTTACCACATTAATCAATGACCCCTTGGTATCTGGTCCTTTTCCACCAGTGTTAAATATTGCTGCTATCACACCAGTTTAAAAAAACCCTTATATGCTAAACAACAACTGTCCTATTTCTAATCTACCTTTCTTATCTGAGATACTTGAAAGAGCAGTTTTGTCTCAGCTTCAAAATTATTTGCTGACTAATGAGTTACTTGAACCTTTTCAATCTGGCTTTAGAGCTGGGCATAGCAGTGAAGCAACCTTGGTTTGAGTAGCCAATGGCCTGTTTATGACTGCAAACACAGGGGCCCTTAACGTTCTTCTTTATTAAACCCTATGAGCAGCCTTCGACACAGTCAACCACAATATTTTAATTGTACGTATGGATAAATTACTTGCTCTTTCAAACACCATTCTTTGCTGGTTATTAAGTCCTATTTGTCTAATAGACAACATTTCCTAACTCTTAAAAATGTCAAATCAGATATTTCTCCAGTTCCTCAGGGTGGCCCACAGGGCTCTGTCTTAGGTCCCCTACTTTTCTGTATTTACATGTCACCATTTGACCAGACTATCAGACGGCTTCAGGTATAATTTTTATGCTGACGATACAGAGTTATATGTGTGCATGAAACCTGAAACAAGTACTGCTACTTCTGTATTAATCAGCTGATTGTGTGATAGAAAAATTTGGATGCAACAGAGTTTTCTTAAATTAAATTGTGACAAAACAAAAATTATTTTAATCGGCTCCCAGTCCCTGGTTCACAGAATAGGTAAATTTAATTTGGATATTGATAATATAAATGTATCTGCTTCCACTGTAGTAAGTAACCAGGGCGTTATCTTTGATTCCACTCAGACCTTTGAAGCCCATATAAAAAATGTCACTAGGGTGTCCTTCTTCCATCTCCATAATATTGCACGAATTAGGCCCTTTTTATCTCACTTTGATGCTGAAAAATTGATTCAAGCTTTTATTACTTCTAGGCTTGATTATTGTAATGTGCTTATATCAGGAGTCTACAGGAGCATTCTAAACCAGCTGCAGTATGTGTAGAATTCTGCTGCTTGTGTTTTAACCCACACAGCATCTCAGGAACATGTTACACCTGTGCTTTTTAAACTACATTGGCTCCCAGTACAATTCAGGGTTGACTTTAAGATCATGCGCCTCACATACAAGTCGCTCCATGGCACTGCACCAGGATATCTGCGCGACTTGCTACATGTATACTCCTCTGTTTGTATTCTCCGGTCTTCTAACTCTGGTTATATTCGACCACCTAAAAAAGTTTCGGTCTATGAGAGACAGAGCCTTCTGCAGTGCTGCTCCACATCTCTGGAATGCACTGCCCAGCGTTATAAGAGACGCAGAGACTGTTGAGATTTTTAAAACCCATCTCAAAACCCATCTTTTTAAACTGGCCTTCAAGGATCTGTGTTAATGTTGTTCCTTATTTTGTTGAATGTATTTGTATCACTGTATTTTATCTTGCCCTTTTGTGTCTTGTCCTACCTCAGCTATGTTAAGTGCTTTGGGTTTGGAAAAGTGCTTTATAAATTAAATGTATTATTATTATTATTAATATTATTATTATTATTATTTTGATTATCCTCATCTACAATAATGCTCAGTCTCTCTTGCTGCAGGCTGGTGCTACAATAGTTGAGCTGAGCCCGGGATTGTGGGCTTGTTAAAATCAATCAAGGCTAGAGATTCCGGGGCCATCAACACAAAGGTGAGGGATCTGCAAGCATCAACAGGCAAAAGGCTATTAAAGACTAGAAACAACGTGGTTCAGTGGGGACTGCTTAAATAAATAAAATGCACTGGCCACACCGAGGGGAGGAAAGGGCTGTTTTCATTTTTTTTTGTTAAGGGTCAGCAAAATACTTAAAGAGATTGAGGAAAAATGTGAGAGAGACAGAGAGGGTGAAAGGAGAAGAAGATGGGTTTAATTCATTGTTTTTGTTTTGTTTTTGAGGGAGGGTTGGGAGCTAATATAACAAACAGTGACACAATATGCAGTATGCGATACACAATGCACAACATGGTTAATAATTTACAATATATGTCAGCAAAATTCTATTGGAAGATAAATAAACTGAGGTGAATTAAGAAGAGTGACTGTTTTGAGGAAACAGAGGTGAGTTTACAGAGTTTGTTGAACTGTACAGATCAACAGCACAGTCGAGGCCAGAGCCTGAACATTTCTGTTCATTGCTTTTCTAGTTTCTCTTGTGTTTTTCTCATCTAGGTTGTTGGGAAAGGGCCGGACTGAACAAATGGTTTATCTTTGGAGCCCCCCCCAAAAAAAGTTTATCCAATGAAGTAATTGAATATGGAAATAAAATATCTGGATTGATTTCGCGTTATTGATGATACGTTAATAAAATCTAATGTTTCTTTTTTTCTTTTTAAGGAATTCTACATAGTTTTATGTATATATGTATGTATGTATACATAGACAGTAAAGTAGATAACATGTTTCATTCAGACAGACAGACGGGTCTTGTTCTGTTAACAAAGCTGGGAATTCCAGTGAAGCTTCTGTTGCACTGAGAGTATTTTGCAGTGCATATTTATGGAACCAGAGAAACTTTTAAACAGCTTCTAAGCACCTTCTAGCTTAGCAGTGTGGTGGAGGTGCTGTCTAGGCAGTGTGATTGATCGAATGCCAGCTAAAGATTTTTAATGAAGAGTCCATTAAGGCTTGTAATATCATTAGCTCATGTTAGGACACTACCTCACGTCCCAGCTGAATAATGATGTTGAGCAATGTATCTATTTGACACATCTGACTGTCTAATTAATGGAGTGTTTGAGCTATTGACAAAACCCCGGCCTTCAGTGTTTATTGGCTGGAAAATGATAGAAAGCTAGATCTGTGGTTCAGCCTTTCAGTCCCAGGGTCCAGAGTGTGCTACCCTGAGCCCTGCCAGAACCCAGCGGTGTCAGGGTTAAAAGTGTGCTACCCTGCACCCTGCAAGAACCCAGCGGTGCCAGGGTCCAGAGTGTGCTACCCTGCACCCTGCAAGAACCCAGCGGTGCCAGGGTCCAGAGTGTGCTACCCTGCGCCCTGCCAGAACCCAGCGGTGTCAGGGTTAAAAATGTGTTACCCTGCACCCTGCAAGAACCCAGCGGTGCCAGGGTCAAGAGTGTGCTACCCTGCACCCTGCCAGAACCCAGCAGTGCCAGCGTCAAGAGTGTGCTACCCTGCGCCCTGCCAGAACTTAGAGGTGTCAGGGTTAAGAGTGTGATACCCTGTACCCTGCAAGAACTCAGCAGTGTCAGGGTTAAGAGTGTGCTTCCCTGCGCCCTGCCAGAACCCAGCGGTGTCAGGGTTAAGAGTGTGCTTCCCTGCGCCCTGCCAGAACCCAGCAGTGTCAGGGTTAAGAGTGTGCGTCCCTGCGCCCTGCCAGAACCCATCGGTGTCAGGGTTAAGAGTGTGCTACCCTGCGCCCTGCCAGAACCCAGCGGTGTCAGGGTTAAGAGTGTGCGTCCCTGCGCCCTGCCAGAACCCAGTGGTGCAGGGTCCAGAGTGTGCTTCCCTGCGCCTTGCCAGAACCCAGCGTAACTGCTCCTAGAGGTTATAACCACCAGAGATGGCCTGCTGACTCCAAACCTAGAGCTTAGGGTGATGAATCCGGCTTTTATTTATATAAATTCTGTAACACTTTACAATAAGTGTCTCTAATTACTGTGTATGTACTTACTTAGTAAAAACATGTGTACTTACACATAATTGCAATGTTATTATACATAGTTACAATGTACTTAATGTGTAAATCTTTTGCATGATACATGTAATTACACAGTTTTCAGGTGTCCATCCTGATGCCCATGTGTTTGCATGCTACAAGATGCAGCAGTATGACTCGTTCTGAAATTAACAGGAGGAGTTTGATACCTTGAGTCATGAAAGTTTAGTCCTAAGGCCAAGCATTTTAGCCAATTACTGAAGAAACAATAGATCAAGATAACATGTTTTTGCACGGACAGCTTCAATTCCTGTCCTTAAAGGCATTACAATTAGAAAGATCCAATATACATCAACAGAATGGATTGTTCTTACTGCTTCATTGCTCAGAGAGCTGGTCAATATCAATATGTTTGTAAACAGGGAGGGGAGGGCCATTAATAACAGACTATATGAGTCAAACAGAGGAGATTTTCAGTGAATGATTGCATCAGTGTTTACAAAACTTGCAAGTTTTGATATCTATCTATCTATATCTATATCGATATCGATATCTATATATCTATATATCTATCAATCTATATAGAACAGAGAAACATCATCTGTAATTAACAAACCTAGGATAGGAAGACACAAAAAGCTATCTAACAAGGATGAGCAATACTTGAAGATAATATCCTTAAGGAACAGAAAGAAGACAGATGTTGAATTGACAGCAGAACTATTTCACTCAATGTTTTTCCTTCTTTATGCAAGTCAAGGTTGTTATAATAGTAGAAAGCACTAGTGGAGAATTTTTGTTTTGTAAATTGTTGATTCTCATAATGCATCAGAGTAGAAAAATATATATATATATACATAGATTTTTTAAAACATTTTTTTAAGAAAGTTATTTGTGTTTATGAAACTGCTTCTAGGCTGCTGTTGGGTTCCTTAAAAAAACAGAATGTATTAAAAGAAAAAAATAATTCAAAGAGAATTAGGGTCCAGTTTCAATAACTTTGACTTCAAAACTGTATCTGCAATCACTGAGGCAAACCTTGTCACCAGGGCTTTGAGAGAGACAAATATTCAGAGCTAGGAAGAAAAACACCTTATATAACTAGACTAACAAGACTATCAAGTCCAGTCCTTTTTTTATTCCCTCTTGCTTGTTCCTAGCGCATCGGCTGAGACTGACAGGGAGAGATAGCCCTTTGAAGAAGAGTGCTGGCTTGCAGAAGAACTTCACTGTCAGCATCTGACAGCTCACTGTCCCCTCCATCGCCCATTCAGAGAGAGAATCCCAGGCAGACTAACCCTGGTGAGGGCAGAGCACTGACATTATGGTAACGCTCTCTTTATTGACTGTCAAATTTGTTCATCGTCCATTCTCATATGTTATCTTCCTGACGTGGTGTTTTCTTTAAGGACGAGGAACATAAATCTCTGGGTACCACGAGCCAGACTAGACTGCAGCAGCTAGCTTATTAGAGACTGCGATTGTGTTGATGGTGTGGAGAGAACTATAGATGCAGTTCCTAACAGGGCAGGACAGCTGAAATGTATTCCAATGCATACTCCATTCAAGAAGAAAATAATATACAGTGGCTTGCGAAAGTATTCACCCCCCTTGGCATTTTTCCTATTTTGTTGCCTTACAACCTGGAATTACAATTGATTTTTTGGGGGTTTGTATCATTTGATTTACACAACATGCCTACCATTATGCTACTACCACTTTGAAGATGCAAAATATTTTTTATTGTGAAACAAACAAGAAATAAGACAAAAAAAACAGAAAACTTGAGCGTGCATAAGTATTCACCCCCCCAAATTCAATACTTTGTAGAGCCACCTTTTGCAGCAATTACAGCTGCAAGTCTCTTGGGGTATGTATCTATAAGCTTGGCACATCTAGCCACTGGGATTTTTGCCCATTCTTCAAGGCAGCTCCTTCAAGTTGGATGGGTTCCGCTGGTGTACAGCAATCTTTAAGTCATACCACAGATTCTCAATTGGATTGAGGTCTGGGCTTTGACTAGGCCATTCCAAGACATTTAAATGTTTCCCCTTAAACCACTCGAGTGTTGCTTTAGCAGTATGCTTAGGGTCGTTGTCCTGCTGGAAGGTGAACCTCCGCCCCAGTCTCAAATCTCTGGAAGACTGAAACAGGTTTCCCTCAAGAATTTCCCTGTATTTAATGCCATCCATCATTCCTTCAGTTCTGACCAGTTTCCCAGTCCCTGCCGATGAAAAACATCCCCACAGCATGATGCTGCCACCACCATGCTTCACTGTGGGGATGGTGTTCTCGGGGTGATGAGAGGTGTTGGGTTTACGCCAGACATAGCGTTTTCCTTGATGGCCAAAAAGCTCAATTTTAGTCTCATCTGACCAGAGTACCTTCTTCCATATGTTTGGGGAGTCTCCCACATGCCTTTTGGCGAACACCAAACGTGTTTGCTTATTTTTTTCTTTAAGCAATGGCTTTTTTCTGGCCACTCTTCCATAAAGCCCAGCTCTGTGGAGTGTACGGCTTAAAGTGATCCTATGGACAGATACTCCAATCCCTGCTGTGGAGCTTTGTCACTCCTTCAGGGTTATCTTTGGTCTCTTTGTTGCCTCTCTGATTAATGCCCTCCTTGCCCGGTCCGTGAGTTTTGGTGGGTGGCCCTCTCTTGCCAGGTTTGTTGTGGTGCCATATTCTTTCCATTTTTTAATAATGGCTCTAATGGTGCTCTGTGGGATGTTCAAAGTTTCTGATATTTTTTTATAACCCAACCCTGATCTGTACTTCTCCACAACTTTGTCCCTGACCTGTTTGGAGAGCTCCTTGGTCTTCATGGTGCCGCTTGCTTGGTGGTACCCCTTACTTAGTGGTGTTGCAGACTCTGGGGCCTTTCAGAACAGGTGTATATATACTGAGATCATCTGACAGATCATGTGACACTTAGCTTGCACACAGGTGGACTTTATTTGACTAATTATGTGACTTCTGAAGGTAACTGGTTGCACCAGATCTTATTTAGAGGCTTAATAGCAAAGGGGGTGAATACATATGCACGCACCACTTTTTCGTTATTTATTTTTTAGAATTTTTTTAAACAAGTTATTTTTTTCATTTCACTTCACCAATTTGGACTATTTTGTGTATTTCCATTACATGAAATCCAAATAAAAATCCATTTTAATTCCAGGTTGTAAGGCAACAAAATAGGAAAAATGCCAAGGGGGGTGAATACTTTTGAAAGCCACTGTAATTCATAATTGTTGCATGCGGACTATAAACATGTATACAAAAAGCTTATTAATATATATTTTAAATGGTAGATGTTACTCACTTGTAAGGCATTATATCACAGACATCCCAAATCTGGTACTAGTGAAAGTTCTTGCTTCTGAACTCCCCATATGAACACAATGGTGATAACAAGCCGGGTGCGACTGCTCTGAAGGTCCAATCCTTCGGGGACATTTAAACTGAGGTGTGGCGTCCACTTTGTTGAAATCCCCTGGCACAAGGGAATTCTAGAAAACTATTTTTTGTTTCGTTGTCTATTTTTTATTTTAAAGTGAATCTGTCATCCTAAATTGATAAGTCAAAATTGACCAAAACCATTCTATCATATTGTTATTGAGCACTAAACATTGCAGCTGTCTTTGTGAAGCAAGAAAAGCATACCCAGTTAGAGTCAGAGCCAGAGCCAGAGCCAGAGCCAGAGCCAGAGCCAGAGCCACAGCCAAAGCCAGAGCCAGAGCCAGAGCCAGAGTCAGAGACAGAGACAGAGCCAGAGTCAGAGCCAGAGCCAGAGCCAGAGCCAGAGCCAGAGCCAGAGCCAGAGTCAGAGCCAGAGCCAGAGCCAGAGCCAGAGCCAGAGCCAGAGCCAGAGCCAGAGCCAGAGCCAGAGCCAGAGCCAGAGCCAGAGCCAGAGCCAGAGCCAGAGCCAAAGCCAAAGCCAGAGCCAGAGCCAGAGCCAGAGCCAGAGCCAGAGCCAGAGCCAGAGAGCCAGAGCCAGAGCCAGAGCCAGAGCCAGAGCCAGAGCCAGAGCCAGAGCCAGAGCCAGAGCCAGAGCCAGAGCCAGAGCCAGAGCCAGAGCCAGAGCCAGAGCCAGAGTCAGAGCCAGAGCCAGAGCCAGAGCCAGAGCCAGAGCCAGAGCCAGAGCCAGAGCCAGAGCCAAAGCCAGAGCCAGAGCCAGAGCCAGAGCCAGAGCCAGAGCCAGAGCCAGAGCCAGAGCCAGAGCCAGAGCCAGAGCCAGAGCCAGAGCCAGAGCCAAAGCCAAAGCCAAAGCCAGAGCCAGAGCCAGAGCCAGAGCCAGAGCCAGAGCCAGAGCCAGAGCCAGAGCCAGAGCCAGAGCCAGAGCCAGAGCCAGAGCCAGAGCCAGAGCCAGAGCCAGAGCCAGAGCCAGAGCCAGAGCCAGAGCCAGAGCCAGAACCAGAGCCAGAGTCAGAGCCAGAGCCAGAGCCAGAGCCAGAGCCAGAGCCACAGCCAGAGCCAGAGCCAGAGCCAGAGCCAGAGCCAGAGCCAGAGCCAGAGCCAGAGCCAGAGCCAGAGCCAGAGCCAGAGCCAGAGCCAGAGCCAGAGCCAGAGCCAGAGCCAGAGCCAGAGCCAGAGCCAGAGCCAGAGCCAGAGCCAGAACCAGAGCAAGAGCCAGAGCCAGAGCCAGAGCCAGAGCCAGAGCCAGAGCCAGAGCCAGAGCCAGAGCCAGAGTCAGAGCCAGAGCCAGAGCCAGAGCCAGAGCCAGAGCCAGAGCCAGAGCCAGAGCCAGAGCCAGAGCCAGAGCCAGAGCCAGAGCCAGAGCCAGAGCCAGAGCCAGAGCCAGAGCCAGAGCCAGAGCCAAGAGCCAGAGCCAGAGCCAGAGCCAGAGCCAGAGCCAGAGCCAGAGCCAGAGTCAGAGCAAAAGCCAAAGCCAAAGCCAGAGTCAGAGTCAGAGCCAGAGTCAGAGCCAGAGCCAGAGCCAGAGCCAGAGCCAGAGCCAGAGCCAGAGCCAGAGCCAGAGCCAGAGTCAGAGCCAGAGCCAGAGCCAGAGCCAGAGCCAGAGCCAGAGCCAGAGCCAGAGCCAGAGCCAGAACCAGAGTCAGAGCCAGAGCCAGAGTCAGAGCCAGATTCAGAACCAGAGTCAGAGTCAGAGCGAATCAGAATCACAGCCAGAGCCAGAGCCACAGCCAGAGCCAGAGCCAGAGCCAGAGCCAGAGCCAGAGCCAGAGCCAGAGCCAGAGCCAGAGCCAGAGCCAGAGCCAGAGCCAGAGCCAGAGCCAGAGCCAGAGCCAGAGCCAGAGCCAGAGCCAGAGCCAGAGCCAGAGCCAGAGCCAGAGCCAGAGCCAGAGCCAGAGCCAGAGCCAGAGCCAGAGTCAGAGCCAGAGCCAGAGTCAGAGCCAGAGCCAGAGCAAGAGCAAGAGCCAGAGCCAGAGCCAGAGCCAGAGCCAGAGAGCCAGAGAGCCAGAGCCAGAGCCACAGCCAGAGCCAGAGCCAGAGCCAGAGCCAGAGCCAGAGTCAGAGCCAGAGCCAGAGCCAGAGCCAGAGCCAGAGCAAGAGCAAGAGCCAGAGCCAGAGCCACAGCCAGAGCCAGAGCCAGAGCCAGAGTCAGAGCCAGAGCCAGAGTCAGAGCCAGAGTCAGAACCAGAGTCAGAACCAGAGTCAGAGTCAGAACCACAGCCAGAGTCAGAGCCAGAGCCAGAGCCAGAGCAAGAGTCAGAGAGCCAGAGTCAGAGCCAGAGCCAGAGTCAGAGCCAGATTCAGAACCAGAGTCAGAGTTAGAGTGAGTCAGAACCACAGCCAGAGTCAGAATCATAGCCAGAGCAAGAGCCAGATCCAGAACCATAGCCAGAGTCAGAGCCAGATCCAGATCCAGAGCCAAAGCCAGAGTCAGAGCCAGAGCCACAGACAGAGTCAGAGTCAGAGTCAGAGCCAGAGCCTGAGTTAGGGTTAGGGTTAGAAATGAATGCTTCTGTAACTCTGTACGTGAATGTTATGGCTTTCCATCAATTCTTTAATATTGTTTTTTTTTTCTTTACTATTAATAAAAGGAAACTACAGTAAAGACTCAAAGCTGCTTTCCCAGTTCCTTCAGTCTCTGCATGGAGCCTGGGTTGCTGGAGAGGTCAGGCAGGCATTGGTTTCTCAGCACTCTCCTGCTGCCTCGTGCTCTAATGCTGCCTAATCACCATGTCAGCCCTTTCCCCTTTATTTCTGTGGAAAGCAGGTAACACGTGTATGTTTGTCCCTAGATTCAGGTCCACATCGAGATCAGGTACAAAACATTTGATACTTTTATTTGAAACAGCAAGTTGACGAACAACTGACTAAGAGTACACAGACCGGAGTTAATATACTGCGCTCTATAATCTTAGCATTCAGTTCACAGCAACACACTGCTTTCAACCAGTTAACTAGCTCTCATGGCTACCCCTCCCCCCTCTCTCCCTCTCACTTCCTTTTTATATTACAGCCCCCACCCCCAATTAAATGCCCAGCTGTATTTAAGGGATTTGCAAGACTGGTTCTGTAACTCTCATCGTTTAGACAAACAGAACTCACAAAACAACCAACACACCCACACTTTCTCTAATACACATAACATTACTGTCCTATGCCCACATCCTCCATACACTCTTCACACCACCCCAAGGTTTAAACCAATATTAATTTAAAAGCAATGAATCACACATGTCTCTGTATATACTACGTTTGTTTTTCCTATTTCGTTATACTGCTGTGTTACTTGGAATCCTCCGATTCAGGTCAGTCTTTAATTTTGTTACAGTCCAACAGTATTTTGTCTGTCACAAAGTCCATCACAGTCCATAGTAAGTTATAGGCTAAGACCATATTGTTCCCGGCCATGTGAAGAGACAGCATCACTCACCAGCATGGCTACTCTCAATCATTTCTTCTATTCTGTTTTTTACACAGCAGTGCGACTGGGCCGCACAGACTTGCTGTTAATAGCTCCATTTTCTTCCACTATAATTTTGGTTGAGTTTTCAACAGAGAAATGGAGCCCATTATTATTATTATTTTCCAGATGTTATATCAGATATGAATGCATCTTTTTTTCCAATATAATTTTTCTCTGGGTCACAACACAGTACCCTTTTATGACTCCATATTCTTCTTCTTCTTCTTCTTCTTCTTCTTCTTCTTCTTCTTCTTCTTCTTCTTCTTCTTCTTCTTCTTCTTATTTATTATTATTACTACTACTACTACTACTACTACTACTACTACTAATAATAATAATAATAATAATAATAGTCGATAAGAAACAAGAAGATCATTATTTCACAGTGTACAGTGTAAAATATGCTGTTTTTTAGATTACAGAGTGGATTGAACTATTGCTTGGAGGAAAAAACAGGAAGGCTATAGTAAACAGTTGCTGTTGAGCTGGACTGTGAAATAACAGCTTGATACCATTGAAAAAGAAATGATGCGTGGCAAGCAATAAAACAAAAACAAACAACAACAACAACAAAAATCATGTCACATTTAAAAATACCTTCTCAATCCCCAAGACACCTAATTGTTGAGCTAATGATGTGATGCCTAATAGAAATGTTTACAGTTGCGGTTTGCAAATGCTACCTCAGTAATTAACAGCATATCAGCTCGTTAAATGGAAGAAGTGCAAACAGGAGCTGCAGTTGGAAAATGAGTTGCTATGGTTAGCAGTACTATCTTGTGCATGAGTCAGTGGTGGGCCTAAGAGCACAATTAGACAGGGTGTACCCTAGATTAACTCTAACCTTTCCTTGCTTCCTTTATTTGCTTTATTTCTTTACCCAATTAAAGGTTACTTTGTTATACCAGGCAAAAGAACACCAAGGTAAAAAAAAAACACTAAAGGATGTTAAATCAATGGAATAAACATTGGCCCAGCAGGGTATTACTGCTGTATCAATTTCTGTGTGGATTTGGCAAGGTAAACTGTGAGAAGAGTTCACATTGATGCATGATAATGTTGAACTGTTTTCACTTGAAGTAACGTTAACCCTGATTACATAACAGTTAAATCAATGATAACACGAGGCTTTCAATTATTCTCAGAGGCATTGCGATCACTGCAGTTGTGAATGCAGTTCCAAGAAGGAAGTCAACTGCACTTAACAAGTGTCAAGCATGAGCTTTTCCACTGCAGAGCTGTCATTTGTTTTTGAATGATTTATAATATTTTAGCCACTTTCATCTGAACCTCTTGCTTTGATACATCAGACAAACAAATAATTAAAAACTGTTTTAAAATATAGAGAGTGTGCTGATCACAAAAATGATCTGTTATGGCTCAAACACAAAGATAACAGGCATCATTTTTAATCAATGATTTTTACTCCAATGTGAAATTGGTTCAATCATGGAGCTGTATTGCAAAGCATAGTGATAGGATAGTGAGAGCATGTTACAGCTTACACTTTTAGATGGCTCTGAGCTTGAGGAGTCATATTTATTTTAAAACAAACACAGTAGAAAAATGTATGATGGGATTTCATAGAAAGTGCATAGACTAAATCCTCAGGGACTAGACCTATGTGTATAGATGTGTGCATCTCGTTTGAGCACATGCATTTATAGAGAAGATTATGTGCAGATCTCAGGCATATTTCACATGAAACCAACTGTTTTTTTTTTTTTTGTATTAATGTGCAGCACAACCCCAACCCATCCCTTTCTAAGAAAACAATAATTATATATAGCACCAGTATTTTCTTCACAAAAACCTATTTTATAGACTGCTGAATTTATTAATCACCTGCAGGATTTCATTTCTCAGCCATTGATGCAATTTAATATTAAAGCAGTGGTGGTACAGTACAGAGAGCTTCAATCAATCTTAGCTTTCACAAGAAAGAAAGAAAGAAAGAAAGAAAGAAAGAAAGAAAGAAAGAAAGAAAGAAAGAAAGAAAGAAAGAAAGAAAGAAACAAACAAAGAAATGCTCTTATTAAACAGGTGAGTTTTCTATTTCATCGACAGCCTTTTTATATTGAAATTGTTTCTCTACTGCTACAAAACTCTGCCCCATAAGCACAGTTGGTTCTGTATGTTTTCTCCCAAGAAACACTTGCAGCTATTTGTAGTGCTAGATTTAACTGAAACATAAACTTTTTCCTTCAGACAGAAAAAAGCCCTGACATTGTGGTTGTCAGTCAGCACACTGTTTAACTGGGGGGGGGGGGGGGGGGGGGGGGTAGTCAGATACAATGTATTCCGACACTATCATCCTCTTTCATAATATACTCAGAAGCAACTGTAACTGCCACATTCACAGTGTCAGGATTAACAACCGTTTCCTCCAGTTGTATCTCTCTTTCTTTTTTTAACATTTCCTTATCAGCCTCTAGCAGTCACAGACCCGCACCCGAAAAGGACTTCTTGTTCTTTTCCTCCTGCCATTAACAATGTAATCTGTGCTGGCTGTCACTGTACAGCATAAAGAAGCAAGGCAGCCATGCACCCAGACCTATTCCAGCGCCCTGCGTGCATGAGAGCTGGCTAGGGATGTATTACAAGGCACAGGAACATCTGATAAAATGACATTATCTCAGAGTAATCCCCAGCCCTCATGTATAGTGGGTCACTGCTAAAACAGACACTGAATTGAAATGGTGTGTACTGTATGGACAGCTGGTGAGGAGACAAGGGTGTGTGCCCTACCCGGAGGAAGGTGAGGTCTCGGTTGCGGTCAATGCTGGTGATCTCCAGGTTGCCCATGACGACCTCACAGTTCTCGTAGTACTTGCGCAGGGTGCGATACTGCTGCTCCAGGTCTGAGAGAGTGCTCAGCTTGTTCTCTGTCCCGGCACATACTGCAAAGAAAACACACAGGGATCAGTCGCTCAGTGGCTTTCTGAACCAGCTATAGCTATTCTGGCTTTACTAAAATGATAGAAAGAAGATGCCTATTGAACAGCAGTTTCACCCATTCCAGGTTTTACTACGAGCTTGATTAGCCACAGTGTATAGATAACAATCTCAAGGGTCTTATTAAACTCACAGTAGAACCAGGAATGGATCAAACTGCTATGCAATGGGAGTCTTATTTCCATCTCTGTACTAATACTAAGTTTAGTTAAACAAACTTTCAGCAAAACTGCCTTCTACAGTGTTATTCAGAGCTTGATGTTACAGTTGTACTAATAACAAGTAAGGACCAGTGCAGGCTTGTCATTTGATTGCAAACATTATTATTAGCATATAATAATAATAATAATAATATAATAATAATAATAATAATAATAATAATAATAAACCATGATACCCCAGTCCTTCCAAGATTTAAAAAAAATTAAAAACCCTGGTATTACGAGGTATCTAATTTGCAACACTTGATTCTGTTTGCTAATTCATATACAGTAAACAACTTCAGTGGACTAATGAGTTTCCAATGAAAGGGTTGGCGTCTTTCACAACCCTCGCACCGGGATGTTAATGCAAATTTACAGTACAACATGGCCAGCAGTGTGTGCTGTACCTGGGGTATGGGGGAATGTAGGGATTTCCCTTCCTGCCCTCGACAATCCAGTACCTTTCACTAAAGTTATGGCAATGAATTAACAACTCGTTACAGAAAGTGTCTGTTATTGGCCTCTTCAATCAATAAAGCTCTGCACATGATCTGCAGAAGCACCAGGCAGGAGAACAGACAAGCCCTTTAGCTCTGGCTCCTGCACCAGACTTGACAAGTAATTAAAACAAACCATTTCCACTCATCAAACACCTCCCTTACACAGTTGCTCGCCATCTGCTACTTCAGCTGGCATGGCCTGACGTTAACTAAGGACTGGAGTAAAAGCATGCTTGTTTAACACAGGGAGAGATTTATATGAATAAAAACACAGCACTTCTTCACCTCTGATTAGAAGATGAGACACAAGCTTTAACTTCTCAAAACCCAACTCTATCTAAGACAGCCACTCAGATTGACCAAACTTAACTGCTGTGTTCCTTCATTTTCTTTTCAGCTCTAGCTTTTTTCTTTTCGTCCCTGAGCAAAACCTCAAGAGGCATCAAAGAATGTAAAGACAGACAAGAGCTTGTACAAACAATTCCTCTAATCCATTATTAAATTACAAGAAGTGGTGAGCATGCAAACACATCTAAAAAGTGCCGGGTGTGATCAAGGATAGATCTTCCAGTCCTCAATAACTGTTAGCAGACATTAGGAGCTCAGGGTTTTAGAAAGTGCAACGCACAGTAATAAGCATTTATTAGTCCCCTGGGGGCCATTTGGTAGGATTATGGAAGAGTTGTGGAGAACACAGCCCTGTGAGTTACAATCTTTATTTTGCCACCTCTGATGAATATTAGTGGGAGTTGGGGAAGAGACATCTCCTTTCAAGACACAAAATGAACAGGAGCACTTCGAAAACAAATACCAGAGGTCCACTGCAATTTATTTAAAACACATTTCAAATTAAAACATTCATCAATGACTGGAGTGGTAAACTTTCAAGACAGCACTTAATACAATATGAATATTATGTCTTGACAGCTATATTGCACAATGGAGAGTGCTGTAAGAGAGAAAGCACACTGTAAGTTGTGCCAAAGCGACCCTGGGAAGCAAGTAGTTTGATAACACTCAGGAAGGCGTACATATATATTTTTTCTTTCTATTCTCTTTATGTCATTCTAAGCCCATTGTGGTTTTAAAATGCCTTATTGTATGTGAACATCTTTTACGTTCAGTACAATATCATTCAATGACTCACACTTTCATATATTAAAAGAAGCTGCTCAACAGAAATAATGGGAAGTGTTATTTGCATAATGCAGCTACATTACATTGGGTTTAAAAGAATGGGAATAGAGCTAGCTCTGTACTTGTGCAATAAAAAGACCAACAAGAGCAATTTATACAAACAGTACTGAAGCTATAATGAACGACACATTCATTGTCAATGAAGCACAATGCAACAGTGTGGTACTGCGTAACACAAGTACAAGCACAACTGTACACATTGCTGCTTTCGCAAAAGTACCAAACGAAGATCCTTACATTCTGCCCAAGTTACATTAATACTCCATCAAATTGTAGCTTTTAAAGAGTAAGTTAGCAATGATTCTGTATGGTTATAAGTGCCATCTTATAAGTGCCATCTAGTTCTACAGCTCTTTCTAAGAGGGGTCAGCAATCTTAATAAAGGGCTCCAAGGGCATAGACAGTGTGCACAGTGATTTTAAAGGCACTGGGTTAGTTTTATGCTGCTGTTATGAGATAGCAGTTTGAGGCAATACATGATTACAACAAGATTCTAGGACTATCACCTTGGTTCTTAAAGGACCTCCACTTGACTGAAATGTGTTACTGCATTTCTGCATACAGTTGAAGCAGTGGAGTCCAATGCTATTGACACCCTCCTCTCTGTTCAATGCAACAGTTACAGTAACTGAAAACTAATTAATACAAACTGGCTATATAAAAAAGCACTGGAGTGTCTCTGCTGTCCGGTGCAGAATGTGCTTGAAAGCACAAAGTGTCCTTGTTTGTTTTAGTTAATATGTAACAGTTGGAGGGCTAAAGGCCTCACAGATCTCTTCAATCATTATGAAGTTGCTTCTGTTGCTGCATTTTCCTTTTTGAGTAAACTTTATTAGATGCAATCTTTCAAACACAGATTTTAATCACACGCTTTGCTGTTCACTGTGAATTCATGTTGCAAAAGCATAGAACATGAAATTAATAAATGCTAAAGTTAATTCATATTAATTCAATATTAACTCCATAGGAAATTGTTTGTAAGTGGATCCAAAATGAAATAATTAATAACTGAGACTTTTACAGTATTAGGTGCTTTTTTTTAACTCAGCCTGAGCCGGGCTGAAAATATTATAATTCTTATGTCACCATAGAATACTCTAAGATAAATGGTAAGTATGTTACATAAATGAATAGACTGGCGCAGCGCACCATTGTTCAATAAGACACAGGAGCTCTGCCTGTCCTCACTCGTGACAACCCTCCCCTCCCTGTTTATTCACTGTGCTCCATATGGAACACGCTCCCCATATGTCGCCATATTACGCTAAGATGGCTCTGTACATTAATATTCATTTTTGGTTTATCACCCTCTGCTTCATTGACCCTTTGTCTTCTGCAGAAAGAGAGAGAGAGAGAGAGAGAGAGAGAGAGAGAGAGAGAGAGAGAGAGAGAGAGAGAGAGAGAGAGAGAGAGAGAGAATGCATGTCCCAATCAGATCAGCAACATCTTGCCCCTTAATGAGCAGCAGATTCAATTAGCAGTTATAGGCGGAGTCACGCACTGCAAAATGAGGCTTGCCCTCCAGGCGGCCATGAACAAGCTGTCCCCTCAGCTCTGACACGGAGACCTGCCGTCCTGCACAGGCCTCGAGCTAAAGGAGGGTGTAAATATCTTAGCGGGCTGCCTGCTTACAGCAGCTGCTGCTCTTCAAAAAAAGGCAACAATACAAATAAAAATTGTATGGTACAGTACATACCATATAATAATATACAGACGCAGAAAAAGATCACGCGTTGGAAATATTTTGTAGCGATGTGTTTAATCTCTATGTGTAACATATAGAATTAGGAAGGCAGCTGCACAGCCATGGTACACAATGCTATAGCAGAGCTAGAGGGACCCACTGAAAGCAGACTGTGTGGTTGGACAACTACACTCAGAGTCCAGCATCACTTGATCTTAGAGGTTCAATTTTATAAGTAAAAGGAAGTGTTTTAAAAGCAAGTGTTTTAAAAACTGGAAGGATGCTAAAAAGTAATGACATTAATTTACAACACTTCTACCCCTCCCTCCCTCTCTCTCTCTCTCTCTCTCTCTCTCTCTCTCTCTCTCTCTCTCTCTCTCTCTCTCTCTCTCTCTCTCTCTCTCTACAACATTGTAAAGACCTGAGAGGTATGGTAAAGCAATTAAAAGAAACATGGTGGACCATGGTATAACCCTGGGGAAAGCATTGGAAAACTTCAATATTGCTGTGCAAATTCACTGTGGTAAACTTTCATATGGAACCAATTATATTACTACGAAATAAATCAAGCCAACTTAATTTTGGTAACCTGTCCCCACATACAATATACAGCACACACACACACACACACACACACACACACACACACACACACGAAGACACACAGGCACACATGCACCCTGCATTGCAGACCTGTGGTGCAGCAGTACAGGCTGACGGCATGGTTTTTAAAGGTGGTTCAATGATTTTTACCAGGGATTTCTGGAACAGACAAGATGCATGAGCTTCAAAGCACAGGCATGCTCCACCCACTTAACACTCCCATTCTCAGTATATACTGTAAAAGCACTTGGGTCTGTCTTGATCTGCAACAGTGCATCAGATATGAATGTGCCCAGGACTAGGAAGTAACTTATTGATAGGGCCAGTTAACACTGCAGTTTTACAAGATTGGGCTATGGTACTCATAGTACCTATATTGTACTGCGCTAAAAACATGTGGCCAAAATGCTGAATTAAACTGTAGTTTACTGCAGTAAGTGATGTATGTTGCAGTATTTTTTTGTATGGGAGTTCTTAAAATATGAACTTTCTGGTAATATAAATTATGCATGCATCAATTTGAATAATAAATAAAACCATAACTATATGCATTTAATAAGAGCTGGTAAGACAATCTGAATATATAATAAATTACTGTATGTAGCGCAACCAGTTGGCACTCCTGGTGGCTGAGTGTAGTAATTACATGGCACAATTGAAATGTGGTGTTGAATTTAAAATGAAGCAGAAGGGACTTCGGTTTCTGCTGATTTATTCTTGTTTTTCAATCCAAAGACACTATAACAGCAACGCTCCATCTAATGTATAGTGTAACACTGAACACAGAAGGCTTCTATGAAATTAAGCAATACCCACTGGGCGTCTATTAGATGGTTTAATATGCTTGGGGCTTCCAGATACAAGACTGTATAATCTCATACTAAAGTCTTAAAGAAAGATGCATTCCAAAACAACTTTTCCAATCATGTAATGTTAACACAGGACCACGTCAGCAGTGTAAAAAGTTCATGCAGTGCCTGTTTAAATGTTTAAATGATACTTATTTCTTGCTTCATATCAAATATTATAAATACAAGGATTTGCATTCAGTTCCATTGATTCCTATCTCACTGTGCGTAACTTCTTCAAAACCAGGTTTATTCAAGCAGAGGAAGCTTAAACAAATGCAATATGCTCAAATCAAGCTCCGTTTATCCACACGCCACAGATTCAAGACAAAATACAAAGTGAGAAAAATACAATTGGCTTTTTGAACATGAAAGAAGACGGTTTTAGTTCATTTAAAAAAATAATAATCCTATTGAGAAACTGAACTCCAGGTGTCAAAAGAAATTTCAGAACACAGGACTGGATCTTTGCGAGGGTTAATAACAGAGCACATTCCATTTAAGGAAGAGCGGGAGAAAAAAAACACATTCTGCAATTAACATTCATTCCAAGTAAAATTCAAAAACAGTAACGTAGCCTGACAAGAGCCAGTGCGCAGAACAAACTACTAGCTAGCAATGCCTGACTACCTGTACGCTTTCAATACTGTGACCTTGTTTACCAAAAAGAAAGTTCTTATAACATTTTGCAGTTTTTGTGTTGTTTTTGTTCGGCACACAGTGCTACCCAGTTGCCTAATGTTTTAACAGCAGATTGTTTGTTGTAACTGCAGTAAGAATGTTAAAGGAGAAAAGGAAAATAAACTAAATAACGTCCTGGAGGACCTGCTGTACTGAAAAGGCAAAAGCCCCGAGGCCTGGTTAACACAGCAGCAATCTACTCATCTCATCACAAATGGGATCTAAGCTTGCAGCATGAAAGTCGAAAGCTTTGTCTGTAAAACTACTCTTGAAAATGCAAAGCCACACATTAATGACTACAGCATTTTATGTGCTGTCTTTTTCTCCTCTTTAAGAAAAGCTGGTTAGAGCAGGTCTCCAAAGCTGACTCCAATGAGAGCGCTAGCAGGGCGTGATTGAAATCATTTTGTATCATTTTTACACTACATTTAAACTGCAATGCCCAAGCATAGAGCACCATTAATAATGCCCCACTTGGTCAAAGTGTCGCACTGTATTCTTCATGCTTAAAATGTGTTGCGGAAAGTTACTGCATTAACCTGACCTGCTATCTAACCTCACACACAGACATACACACACACACAAACACACACACACACACACACACACACACACACACACACACACATATACACACACACACTGAATAATTCTATAACCTCCTCAAATAGCCTTCAACCACTAGGTGCAGAGCATTTAGCAACCCTCACCCTAAACCCTAACCCTAAACCTTGTGTCATTTAAATAACTTTTTATTTATTATTTTACAGAGCTTATATTGTTCAATGAAGTCAAGTTCTTTGGAGTCCTATATGAAAAAACAGACATTGTGTTGCATTGCATTTTTCTATTGTAATTTAGGTTAGAAACTGTAACTTAAGTACTGCAGATCTTGTAAAACACCAGCAAGCTTGAGGCCGAAGCTCACTGTCTCGGTTTAGCATATGCTGCATACACATGGATGTCTTGTTTTATCCACCTATCTGTACAAAGGTAAACATTAAAAAGGACACACGCATCCACGATTTGATTTATGTTTCCCCATCGAATACTGAAAAAGAACACATTTTACTACAGCTCTTAAACAGCCACTGTGTGTATCATTGCCCTGCCATGAATGCACGAGTGTGCATGACCCTCAGAGCAGAAAAGAACGTTCTCAAATCCATCAGTCCACAAAGCTGCCTGTCAGCTTATACTTTGTGCATGTTCTTCTTCACATGGACTGCACTGGAATGGATTTGGCAGCGCTTCACAAACAATATCAGCGCTGTGACACCTGGATCTACCTGGTACCTTACAGATCAAATTGAAATTAAAGTTATCTCTGGCTTTTATTCTTTTATGGTGGTAAAAACTTGGCACACTTTAGTACAAAACTGCTCCTCCCCTGCCACCACCTAATTCTCCTAATGGCAGAAGCATTACGAGACCACCGCATTACCAGGAATAGCAATACAATAGATATACAACAAAAGCAGTAGCCCATTTGTACTTATAAATTCCAATTATTAGAATGGAATCACTGTGCTAATATTCCACCAATGGGCTATCTCATTGTAGTTGCCCGAGTCCTCCAGTTGCCCTTTACTACAAAACCAACGCATTGCTACTGATGATCACTTTCTAAAGGTTAACATTAAGGGTTATTTTTTGTACCACTTAGCAAGGGTCATTACATTGTATACTGTGTATTGGAGAAGAAAACACAAGCTTTTGATCCTTCATCTTACAAGGTGCTTCTCTGCTATTGTTCGTATATTGCTTTACCGATGCTATTTTTTTTTTTATTCTGGATCACGACTGTTTGTTTGCGACAAATTATTGTAGATTAAGGGTTTAATTATTGAGGAACGTGTCATGAATATCATTGCTGTTTTATCTCTTTATTTAATTAGAATTCATCAGGGAATAGCATATGTTATTCATAAATAATAACATTTTAAATATTATTAATAAATGCTATTCCTTATTCGCCTTGTTGGTCTAGAAAGAAGAATTCTCTCCCTCCCTCTCATTCCCCCACTAGGGATTTCCACATTGTCATTGGCTTTCCCCTCCCATTGGCTTGCTGTTATGTAGAAGACGTCGCAGTGAATATTAGAACACAGTGCAGAGCAGGCTCATTCTTGTGAAATTAGATTTGCCGACCTTCACTCCCATTTACTATTACCAGGCGGGAAGCTCAAGGACAAGCGCACAGTGGAAATGCAAACACAGCGGCAGCGCCACTCACACACAGCTGAGCTTTCTGCAGTGACCAGCAGGTAGAAACCCGTCAGCCTGCCTCTCAGACCAATACACTGTACATTATACATTGTACTCACATCTGTCCACAATCTATACGGTATATAATAGATAACATTGTGAGATACAGGTAGCCCCTGATGAAAAGTGCTTGCTTTCTTTATTTTGATGTCTGTATTTATTTATTTATTAAACCTGGAGATTTACCCATCGAGGTCTCCTGTACAAGGGGGACTGGGAAAACAATAAAAGGACAATCGCAAAGTATAAACAACACAGTTCAGTCAGGAAAACTCATGCGACAGAAAGAACAACATTTATTAAAGTTTAGAGAACAAATATTACGTTATACATATTTTCATTAAATCTTTGGCGTTTGGCCTCACCCTTCGTGGTACTCCTGCCCATAATTAAGTTTGCTGATAGTGGAGAGGCCAGGGGCAGGGGCGCAGGACAGCTGCCCTCCCCTGTAGACGAAGCCAAAAAGCAGGTGGAGGTTGGGGAGGAGGAGGCAAAATGACGTACAGCAGGGGCGAAATGATTGACGTGATATATGAAGCCCTTCTAGCTGATCATTGGACGTGTTATCGAATGACGAATGTGATACCAACCATTTCACTGACGCATGTTCTGGTAATGAAGGCGCCGAATATGTTTGATGTTTATGATGTTAATCTAGCTTGAAAGGGAGTTCCCTGCTAGAACCTTTGCTGAATTAAAAACATGCGGTTCAGAAGTAATCAGCAGCACGCAGAGATCAAAGATTATAATAAACAGGACCTGTCTATTTGTTCACGTGGACTGCAGAAGAACATTAGTAGGAGGTACTAAGCAATTCCCAAACACGATCTTTAAAACCAGAGCAGGAAAGACAATCAAATTCCTCCTTCATGCTATGATGGAAACAGTTCCATGTCTTTGGGAGTTGATATGCAAAACATAATTCTCCCAAACATGTTTGAATCCTTGCAAAAGCAAAATGAACAGAGTCCTGACAGTGTAAATCTATAGTCAATGCTAGTCCTCTCTACCACAGCACTCAGGAAGGAGAATGGAGAAATTCATTCATTACTTCAAAAACACTCAATTGTGTAAGTAAAACTAAAAGGCAGTCAAGATAACAAAAGCTTCAGGGAGCTTCTTAGAGATTGCCATCTATATTTTCCAAATGTTAAATGTCTCGTCTGTAGTTGAACCTGTTATGTGTGTCTATGCAGAAACAATAACAGACACATTATGAGATACTTCATATTAAACATGTAAGACACTGATATAAAGTATTCCTTTATAAATTATTTTGGATAACAAAGATTACTTTAGGGAGCCAGTGCTTATAAAAGTAATAATGCAGATGCAAAAGCTCAATGTAAGCACAAATCTCAAATCACTGCAAAATTGAAACTAAATTGCTGTTGCCTTTGCTCTATAGGATGCATAGCATCATCTTAATAGGTACTTTTAATATGGCGCTGTCATACTGGCTGCGTGAATAGACTGCTGAATATTTCATTTTCCTTCATTGTTTTGTTCAATCTCATGTTGTCCTCCTTCTGTTCAATGCCACTGTGATCATAATATTGTATGAGATTATTTAAATGGTTATGAATTGATTTACATGTCGTGGAGTCCAAATAACATGAAAATATTAAATTAATAATATATATATATATATATATATATATATATATAATATATATTAAATATAAGAACAACACATATCCACTAAAAACTAATACCTACAGTAAATATAGCAATGTTGTTTATGGAATAGCCTGTGAAAAATGTGATGAAATAAAATATGTTGGAGAGACTGGAACAACTTTATATAAAATAATTCAGAACCACCTTTCATTAATTAGAAATAAAAAAATGAATGAACCAATAGTACAGCACTTCACCAGTCAAGGACATGACATAAATGATGTAAAGTTTGTAGTATTAGAACAGCTAAAATTAGACAATGCAACATATAGAAGAATAAAAGAAAGTAAATGGATAAATAGACTGAACACGATTATGCCAGCGGGACTCAACAGAAAAGAATGAACTAATTAATTCCAATAAATATATAAAAGTTAAAAATAATTAAACAAACAAAATTAATTCAAAAGTTGTGCATGCTGATACACTGGGGAGACCATATCAAGGCTGATCCTCAGAGCCAGCATTGCATGATAATATAAATATAAGTTTATATAAAATAATGTTAATTAGAATTAATAAATATTTGAAGATATAAGTAAAAATGATGTCACAATATATAGAACACCATTACACCATGTAAGAATAAATCATGGATTTGAATATTAACAATAATGTAATGTAAACATCAATCTCTTTTTCCTACTTTCACCTGAAGAAGAGACCTTTGAGGTCTTGAATCTTGTGAATAATTATAATTTAGTTAGTCCAATAAAAGGTATCACATCTCCTTCTCTTTGTCTATCATCTCCGGACTAATATGGCTACCACATTTCATCTATCAACGAATATAAACAATAACAAGTAGTTTGTCATGCCGTTTTCATATATATATATATATATATATATATATATATATATATATATATATATATATATAAAATCATGTAACTGAAATAATAAAATGTATGCATGAAGAAATTTAAATGCAAATATCATTACTCTCCATAGTACTGTAGGAAACATAATTGTTACATGCACATTTCTGCAATTTGCAGGGTTATTGAGAACAAGTAACTGCCTATCTGTTTCTAATCTGTTTTCTTTTCTTTTCACACTAACTGGTCAATAAACATCTCTGCTGGAGTATGTACAGCCGTTCATTACTACTGACCATGAGAACTTGCAGGTACTTGGGGATTCAAACCCTTTAAATACTAGCAATCAATTCACATAAATGCCAAATACCTTTCGTTTAGATAAGATACAGGGTTTGTGAAGAACACACAGTGTTATGGGTTGGGTTGTGTCTGGGGAATGTTTACCCCTCTACTGTAGTTTAAGCTAACACATCATGACTAGGGAGATCTCTGTTATAGGATATAAGCACAAACTGTGAGAAAATGATGTTTCTTAAGCTAGGAATTCACTTATAAGATTTTGCAAGTGTTTGGTTGATTTACCAGACGCGATTTACTGCATATTACTGTACATTGCTCCCTCTTAGACCTCTAAACAAGCTATTTCTTTTTTCTAGTGATATCCTATAGTGTTACTGTATAGCCCTCCTGTGTTTTCATATAAATGCATACTTTGCTTGATAGCAGCTAATCTGTGGTATAATTTTCTGCCACTTACTGCGAGAGAAAGTTTTGTTGTCCCTCTACTTCAACTCAGTGTTTGTCAGCTGGATAAAATAATAATGCTGTTTTCATTGCAGGCAATCAAAATGAATTACAGGGAGGTCGGGAGACAGACAGCTATAGCTTGCATTAAATAAATATCTGTTTTTATTACCCCTAAAATATAAAGTGACTGTTTGTCAATAACAGCGGGACTTCCAATCTACCTATGAAGGCAACAATTAAAGACTGTGCATCCTTTGAGCAGGTTTGTTTGTGAGAACAGAGAGTGCTTCCCTTTGAAAACCTGTTGAGGTGGAGGACGGGTAATTAATCAATAGCTAGACACTGACGTAGGTGTGCAGCATTTTACATTGTGCAGCTGTCTGTGTGTGGCTGTAATTGATTCTGAATGCACTAGTAAAGACAAAGTGACAAACAAATAGCAACAAACAAAAAGAAAGACATGTATATATTCTAAGCATAAACATATCATGGGGCTTTGTAAAAAAACAAAAAACATTCCAAACAATAATATATACTAGTAGGTATCTGATTCACCTTTTATTTAAAAAATAGCACAAGTCATAAATAGCCACATGAATATTAATAATAGGAAAAAAAACAAGGAACAACAGGGGGTTGCGGTGGTGAAAAGACTTTGGGCCAAACACTGCAGACAGCAATGGTAATGTGAAACAACAAACGCTCTCAAAGTGTATGTAAGAAGCACAATGGAGCTTAAACGCAGGCTATTATTTACGGAGCACACAGCTGGGACTCTTCTGCAGTAGTTCATACATCTAAGAGGGGGTGTGTGCTTGACTGGCTTTTAAAAAATAACTCCAACTATCACTACTGTTATCCATCTATCCATTACAACACACTCCTCCAAGACTATTTAACTCTGGGTGTGCGTGGCTGCCTCACCTGTGCTGGGTACATTGGTCCTTGGTAAGCTTTAAATGTACACTTATTTTCCAGTGTTTTTATATAAACACAAACTTACAACATATAAAAATAAAAGTTTTGCTTGTTTAAGCAGACTGACTGCTTTATCATTTAAATTTGCTTTCCTGTTAGTAAGATTTTTAACTCATAAAGAAAACAAATGCTGATCTGTAGCATCACTGTCTGCTTAGTATGACTCTCTTCCACGGGCAAAAAAAATATATTTCTGATATATGTAACCTCTGACATCACAAACAAGAATAACAAAACATGTATGCTCTGTGTGGTGTGTGTATATTTAAGAGTACATATTTACATGCATGGTCATAGGTACTTGTTATATCTGCTTAGCTTGTGCTGTTATGCTTCCTGACAGAAAATTATCTGCTAATGAAAAACAAGTCACAATTAATAAAACTCAAAACGATTACCTGTTACATCTGGTTGAAAGCTTAATGAAGTACCTGGCAGCACTATGAAAATTACTTTTTATAATTTGCCTTTTTTTTTTTTTTTTTGCAGGGAGTTACTCTGTTTCCAATTAGATCAAGCAGTCAGTCAAGAGAGGCCGATAGCACTCTGAGGACATCAAATCAACAACTCTCACTTCAACGCAACTGAACTGACTGCTCTAAAGCAGTATGTCAAAAACATGACGCCCAATCACACAATTCTAGAACTGCCTAATGATATGCATTTATTACCTCCCATACGTATATAATACATGCATGTGGAATGTGTGTGTGTGTGTGTGTGTGCGTGCGTGCGTGCGTGCGTGCGTGCGTGCGTGCGTGCGTGCGTGCGTGCGTGCGTGCATGCGTGTGTTTGTCTGAGTGCAAATATATCAATGAATCTTATAGTACTGTGCTGGTCCTCTTATGTTTATCTTTCTATGAAAAATAACCAAGAAGTGCAGTGAGCCAATGAAAAAGCTCTGTTTAAGTACAGTAAGAGGGACATTTACCATCTCTATAATCTGAAGTATTGTAACCCTCCCTGTTCCAAACTTAAAAAGACAATACAATCAGATCCACTTTCATTATTAAAGCATGCTTTTAAATAACTGTGTTCAACACATTTATTTGCTAGGCCCAGAGGCTTTCACTTTATACTCTTCCCTCTTGCAGGCATGTAGCCAGTCATCAAGGACACTAATGAAGGGAGCCCCCTGAGTTTAAATACCAGAACCAACCCAGCAGAGAAGAGTTGAAAGAGGCAAATGGCCTTGACCAGGACTGGCTGTGAGAATGCAAGCACTAGAAAAAAGAGAAGACCTAAACATTATCCCAGAGAGCAAGACAGCTAGTTAACTGATTGTTCTCCCAGCTAATATTTCCAACTCCATTAGTACTACAGTATTTAGCAGAGGTAAGTTTTTCAAAGTAAAATAGATAGCTGTTTAAGCTAATGTCTATCAGTGTGTACACCTGACAGCTCATTTACGTGTCTAGACTACACCATGTCCTTGCACTTTGTTCTCAATGAAATAATTGGCATTTAGGGGGGCTATCTCTTAATGTTGGAACCCCCCCCCCCCCACCATTTTTAAGCCTTACTTAAAAAATACTTAATATATGTAATATATTTCTTACACCGTTTACTGGTAACAGCTTGATAGAGGGATGCAATTATGTTGGAATATGCAAAGATGAGGACATGGGAGTGTAGGCATGTTTCCTGTGTGTCCCCCCCCTCCTCCCCGCTCCCTGTCTGTACAGAACAAGCCAGCTCACTGTCTGTCAGTCATTCCTGCCCCAGGTACAGACTCAGCATGCCCTATTAACTGAGAGATGAGTGTCATATATGGCAATGCTGGCAAGACAACACAATTATTACAATGCTGTTAGATCTGATTTGAGGAAGCAATTTGTATCTGGGATTAAAAAAAAAATATAATATATATAATTTGGTTTAATTGAAGAGATGGTTGTACAGCACTGGTGTCACTTATGATATGGCACACCTGTCCTCCTGAATGACTGCTCTTTGCATGCTGTCCCTCTCCGACCAGCTGAGCTGTGAAGCTGTGCAAGTACAGCCCACGCCTTGCCTTCTAAACCGAGTTTAATCATTTTGCCCTGCACAGTAGCTTTGCTGTTGAACACCCTAGTGGTCATTTCTATACCGACCTCATTGCACCTTCCTCAGGCTTGCCTAGAGACAGTAGCAATGGTAAAATATGCTGGTGACCTTACTGAACATGTCAAATATCCATGAGTGTGGAATGAATTCCTCCAGCAGCCCAGGGGAAGCAGATGGCAACACATGGCTGCTTCTCGCAGCCAGTCAAGCCTGCCTCAGTGGAAACATACAAACTGCACCGAACGAGAACCCACCATGGAAACACTCAGCTCTGATTAATGAACAACTTTGAGCTGCATAGAAAAGAGGCTGGGGTTGCTGTGTAGCACGTCTGATTGAAAACATTTCATATATATATATATATATATATATATATATATATATATATATATATATATATATATATATATATATATATATATATATATATATATATATATATATATATACATGCAGGATACAGCACTAGATACAGCACTAGTTAACTCAATTTCCATATTATATATTTACAAACAGGTTGCTCTGCTAATTGTACCTTAATGGATTGTGTTGGTAAAGATTTTACAATGTATTCAAAGCAAAACAATTAAATTGTATATAACCTTTAAATAAATACATTCCACACTGTACAGTATATTATATCCACTACCTCTGATACCAGAGCTGTCCCTTTTGGATAAGTTCTGCATAGTAAACAATAACGGGGTATTGTTAAGGTCATGTAAAGGTCAGGGACACTGCTGTTGTATAGATTCACAGGGCTCTCTGTGACCAAAATATGAACACACTTCTCATCTGAATAATGAATAAAAAAGATTGCCTTTATCTACTCAACCATGCCCCTGTTTCGCAGCCCTACTGGCCAGCCCTCAAACGCTGGGGGTTTGGCTTTAATTAAGCCCCCTTAATTAAGCCAATTTTTATTTGTGCCTCCTGGTTTATTTTTCTTTTATGCAGTTCAGGTGGTATTAGGAAAATATTGACCTTTATGCATTGCTGCCACAAAAATCAATAATTCTAGTATTAACTGAATTATAATCTCGCAGCCTCTTGGCTCATGGCTGACAAATGGTTATTAAGAAAGGCAATAATGAACTCAATGGCTTGTCAGTAATGTGTGCACTAGGCAGACAATTAATTTTTTGTTCTTTTTCTAATATTAAAGTTGTGATCCCTTTCTGTGGATGATTACACAACACATTTTCACATGATTACTGGTTGAAGTAAATTGATGTGGACCATTCCAGATTTATCACATAAATGGCTCTTTTGTGTGCTGGATCTATGGGGACTCTGACCTTCAGGTACTACAAGGGAGGGAGGGTTTCAACAGGGCCTATGTGCGATGAGAGGGGAGCACTTCACGTGGAAGGTAGCGTGTTTCACGTGGAAGGTAGAGCACTTCATGTGGAAGGTAGCCTGCTTCATGTGGATGGTAGAACACTTCACGTGGAAGGTAGAGTGCTTCATGTGGAAGGTAGAGTGCTTCACGTGGAAGGTAGCATGCTTCATGTGGAAGGTAGAGTGCTTCATGTGGAAGGTATAACGCTTCACGTGGAAGGTAGCATGCTTCATGTGGAAGGTAGAGTGCTTCATGTGGAAGGCATCGCGCTTCACGTGGAAGGTAACGCGCTTCACGTGGAAGATAGCGTGTTTCACGTGGAAAGTAGCCTGCTTCACATGGAAGGTAGTGCGCTTCACGTGGAAGGTATAGCACTTCACGTGGAAGGTAGAGCATTTCACGTGGAATGTAGCCTGCTTCACATGGAAGGTAGAGCGCTTCACGTGGAAGGTGGTGGCCAAATCAACATTGTGTATCAAATATGCCTTTAAATATGTATAATAGTTACAAACCCCATGGGCAACAAAATGTAGTGAAGGCCAGTAAACGTATGGTAAAGCAAAAGTATAGTAAAAATGGCAACAACAAGAAAACAGGGTATAAAAAAAATAGTTGTCAGTGCTAAATTCAAAGTAAAAATCCTCCCATACTATAAACAATCCATTATAAAGAAAATGTACCTGAATGCAAGCAGAGGAAAAGGCAAGTTCCTTTACCTTGGGCTACACACTTTAGACAGGTATCTGTCTTCTAATCACTTTTCAATATAGAAGCCTGGCTTTGTTTTGTTAAGATAAGTTCTGTTAGTTCAAGCCACTTTTCTCCAGGCAGTGTTTCCATCACTTTGCATCACTGATTGTGCAAAAGGTCTTTAAAACAAGCCACCTATGAGCATTTTTAGACAGCATGGTGTACAAGATTGTTTTTAGGGTGCTTCCATCTGTCCATCTTTTAGTCTTTCTGTCTGTCAGTCACACTCTAATAGTGAATGTCATAACTGCCATGATAACTCTTAGTCTTCTAAAGATGTTTCAGATGTCATATGCCTGTAATATGATAAACTCTTGGTTTCTTGCAAATATTATTACCGTTCACTTACTGCATGCTTATATAATGTGTGCGTGTGTGTGCACTGGATATCTTTCTACATTGAGGGGTGATGCCGAGCTTTAAAAATCCCTGTCAAGTCTCACAGTATTTCACAGGTTTAATAGTGCAATCCAAATGTGTTGAATTTAGGCGATACACAAGAATAACATGCAAACTGTCCACTTAGAAAAATAATGACAATTCCCAGAGATTGCTCTCGTTCCTGTCTTTCATTTACTATGTTCTTCAAATGGCAATTCAGAAACTAGTTTAAAGTTCACTTGTTTTCCAGAGAAGCTGTCATTTGTATGGATACTGTGATTCAAATTAAAATTGAAAATGGTTCTGCATGGCTGTAATTGAAATGGAGTTGTATTCAATTGCATAGCTCCTGTTATGAGTTCTTGTTTATTGCTATCTTGCTAAATTGCAACTGAAGTTCATGTCACTCAAACGTGTACAAATAATACATTACATTTACAAATACTTAACTGTCTTTAGGCTATCACTTACACTGAAGTACTTCAAACAGCGTGGACTGAACGTCTGTTATCATTCAAACATAACAAAAAACAAATGGAAAGAGTGGGGCAAGGATTATGGTTTTTCTTTTTTTTGCGTGTCAAGTCAGCATAACAAACCCTACATGGTTTTCCATGCTATTTTACAGTAGCTATTTGTTTGTATACAGCTGATCACTCTTTTATAGCTGCAGTTCCTTCTCAGGACTGGATGAAAGGAGGCAGAATGATGTGGTTGAAATTGCAAGGGATTGGAAGGGATTCTGACAGAGTTGGAGAAGAGATCTCAGCTCTCTCTCTCAGCTCTCCTGAGAGTGTGAAGCAGGGCTGTGTCTCAGTGCTCCTGAGAGTGTGAAGCAGGGCTGTGTCTCCTGAGAGTGTGAAGCAGGGCTGTGTCTCAGCTCTCCTGAGAGTGTGAAGCAGGGCTGTGTCTCAGCTCTCCTGAGAGTGTGAAGCAGGGCTGTGTCTCAGCGCTCCTGAGAGTGTGAAGCAGGGCTGTGTCTCCTGAGAGTGTGAAGCAGGGCTGTGTCTCAGCTCTCCTGAGAGTGTGAAGCAGGGTTGTGTCTTCTGAGAGTGTGAAGCAGGGCTGTGTCTCAGCTCTCCTGAGAGTGTGAAGCAGGGCTGTGTCTCCTGAGAGTGTGAAGCAGGGCTGTGTCTCAGCTCTCCTGAGAGTGTGAAGCAGGGCTGTGTCTCAGCTCTCCTGAGAGTGTGAAGCAGGGCTGTGTCTCATCTCTCCTGAGAGTGTGAAACAGGGCTGTGTCTCAACTCTCCTGAGAGTGTGAAGCAGGGCTGTGTGTCTCCTGAGAGTGTGAAGCAGGGCTGTGTCTCCTGAGAGTGTGAAGCAGGGCTGTGTCTCAGCTCTCCTGAGAGTGTGAAGCAGGGCTGTGTCTCAGCTCTCCTGAGAGTGTGAAGCAGGGCTGTGTCTCAGCTCTCCTGAGAGTGTGAAGCAGGGCTGTGTCTCAGCTCTCCTGAGAGTGTGAAGCAGGGCTGTGTCTCAGCTCTCCTGAGAGTGTGAAGCAGGGCTGTGTCTCAGCTCTCCTGAGAGTGTGAAGCAGGGCTGTGTCTCAGCTCTCCTGAGAGTATGAAGCAGGGCTGTGTCTCAGCTCTCCCTAGAGTGTGAAGCAGGGCTGTGTCTCCTGAGAGTGTGAAGCAGGGCTGTGTCTCAGCTCTCCTGAGAGTGTGAAGCATGGCTGTGTCTCAGCTCTCCTGAGAGTGTGAAGCAGGGCTGTGTCTCCTGAGAGTGTGAAGCAGCGCTGTGTCCCAGCTCTCCTGAGAGTGTGAAGCAGCGCTGTGTCCCAGCTCTCCTGAGAGTGTGAAGCAGGGCTGTGTCTCCTGAGAGTGTGAAGCAGGGCTGTTTCTCAGCTCTCCTGAGAGTGTGAAGCAGGGCTGTGTCTCCTGAGAGTGTGAAGCAGGGCTGTGTCTCAGCATTCCTGAGAGTGTGAAGCAGGGCTGTGTCTCCTGAGAGTGTGAAGCAGGGTTGTGTCTCTCCTGAGAGTGTGAAGCAGGGCTGTGTCCCCTGAGAGTGTGAAGCAGGGCTGTGTCTCAGCTCTCCTGAGAGTGTGAAGCAGGGTTGTGTCTCAGCCACCGATCCCATTAGAGAAATGTTTCAAAGCAGCGGGATGTCAAGTGGTCGGGGTGCCATGGACTGTTGGAAACATGGAAGGGAGCGCAGGCAGAATTAGCTCACCCTTCAGAGACAGCGCTGTGTGGGTCGCAATGAAGGAACTTCCCTTATTGGAAACACATAAGCTTTAATAGTATAGATCATATTAATTCTAATATTTATATAATCTATAACTTTCAGAAGCAGCTGTAGTTGCATTTTGAGCTTTGATTTTACATTATTGGTTTTCTTTCACTGTTAACCCAAGCACAACCATGTCCACAACACTTAACAAAACTAATGCATTTGCAATCCATGTTAACTGATAAGACATTAGGTCAACAGTTTGAGCTTCTGCCTTCTTCAGGCAGTATTTATATCATGCTGATTTCTTTATTTCTGTATACACATGTATTTTTGGTAAGGTACCGCTTCTGGTTGTTGTTTGCGCATTGCTAAAAGACTTAGCTGGTTAGAAGAAAACGGATTATTGCATCATTTAGCAAAAGCATGGACCCGGGATGAAACATGTTAAGACAGAATGTGGGTTGTAAGCAAAACATCTCTCTGAGGGACCACAAACTCACTTTACACCTAGCTTTCTGTTTCTGAAGAGCAGGAGCTGAGCCAAGCAGATACTAAAGGATATGAACAAAACAGTTGGCTCGTTAAAAAAAAAAAAAAAAAAAAAAAAGAGTATTCATATTTTTGTGAAAAAAAGGAAAGAAAAAAAATACAAGTGTTGATGTGGGAGTATTAATTTGTTCAGGAGGGAAACTGAAAAGTCTGTTCAGGGACAGTTCCTCATGAAAAATCAATAATGTGTGCAGTGCTGGATACTGAAACCCCTGCAGATTTAGCATACATTACAGTATCTTACCCATAGTGAGTGAACAGACTAGCAACTGGGAGATGCAGCTTTTATATACAGCATTGCCAGATTGTTTTGTCTGTGATGCAATTTACATAACACATTAAGAGGGGAGAGCCTGTGTACAGTGGCTCTCAAAAGCATTCACCCCCCTTGGACTTTTCCACATTTTATTGTGTTACAACTTGGAATCAAAATGGATTTAATTAAGAGTTGTTGCCACTGATCAACAAAAAATTCAAAGTGAAAGTGAAAAAAAAAATCTACAAATTGTTCTAAATTAATTACAAATATAAAAGAAAATAACTGATTGGATAGTATTCACCTTCTTTGCTATGGCACACCTAAATAAGCCCTGGTGCAACCAATTGTCTTTAGAAGTCACATAATTAGTTGAATGGAGTCCACCTGTGTGCAATTAAGGTGTTTCACATGATTTCAGGTTAAATACACCTGTCTCTGGGAGGTCCCACAGTTGGTTAGTACATTTCCTAACAAAAACTACATCATGAAGATGAAGGAACATTCAAAACAAATCTGGAATAAGGTTCTTCAAAAGCACCAATCAGGGGTAGGACATAAAAACATTTCCAAGGCATTGACTATCCCCCGTAGCACAGTAAAGTCCATTATTAAGAAATAGAGAGAATATGGCACAACTGTGAATCTGTCTAGAACAGGCCAGTCTCAAAAACTGAGTATCCGGGCGAGAAGCGAACTAGTCAGGGAGACTACCAAGAGGCCTATGGCACAACTCTAAAGGACTTACAGTCTTCCACGGCTGAGCTGGGAGACTGTGCATATGGCAACAACAGCCCGGGTGCTTCACAAAACTGGCCTTTATGGGAGAGTGGCAAAAAGAAAGCCATTGTTGAAAAAAAAACACATCAAATCTCAGCTAGAGTTTACCAGAAGGCATGTGGGAGACTCTGAGTCCAAGTGGAAGAAGATTCTACGGTCTGATGAGACCAAAATAGAGCTTTTTGGCATCAACTCTAAGCGCTGTGTTTGGCGCAAGCCTAACACCGCACATCATCCTGAGAAAACCATCCCTACCGTGAAGCATGGTGGTGGCAGCATCATGCTATGGGGATGCTTATCTGCATCAGGGCCTGGTAAGCTTGTGAAGATAGAGGGCAAAATGGATGCAGCAAAGTACAGAGAAATCCTGGAGGAAAACCTGCTGAAGTCTGCAAGAGACCTGGGACTTGGGAGAAGATTCATCTTCCAGCAGGACAATGACCCCAAACATACAGCCAAAGCCACACTGGAGTGGCTTAAAAACAAAAAGGTCGATGTCCTGGAGTGGCCCAGTCAAAGCCCGGACCTCAATTCAATTGAGAATATGTGGAAAGAGTTGAAAATTGCTGTTCACCAAAGGTCCCCACCCAAGTTGATGGATCTTGAGCAATTTTGTAAAGAAGAATGGGCAAAAATTGCAGAGTCCAGATGTGCAAAGCTGGTAGAGATTTATTCAAATAGACTCATGGCTGTAATTGCTGTCAAAGTTGCCTCTACTAAATATTGACTCAAGGGGGTGAATACTTATGCAATCCATTATTTTCTGTTTTATATTTGTAATTAATTTAGAACAATTTGTAGATTTTATTTTTCACTTTGACATTGTGGTCTTTTTTGTGTTGATCAGTAGCAAAAACTCCTAATTAAATCCATTTTGATTCCATGTTGTAACACAATAAAATGTGAAAAAGTCCAAGGGGGGGGTGAATACTTTTGAGAGCCACTGTACATGAAAGTCCTACAGTACATATTGTAGGCATGTCTCACGCACGGCAATGTGTGTCAGTCTTGATCTTGATGATGAATTAATGCTAAGGTTGGAGTCTGGCATGTATATAATAGGTGTTGACAGGCTGGTGTATAGAAAACAGTAACATGTTGCATTTAGAAAGACTGTAGACATTGCATAACAATAGTAATATGGCAACGAGACCACAGGTGTGATGTTTATAGAGCAGTAAACCAGAATCTATGAGTTCAAGACCAACATTGCTATTGTACAGGGAGATATCTGCAGTACTGTTCAAAACATAGCTTTAGTTAGCAGCCCTAGTACACCAGATTGTAACATCCTCCCAATCAATACAATTACTTGATGACTACTCAAGGTTTAAATTCAAAATCAAAAACCTGAAACACTAGTTTTTGTTTTGCATTACTGTTTTCAATGTGTGTTTGTGCGTTTGTTCCAGTTGTAAAGTTTTGTATTTTGTTCTGTGTTGTTCACTTCTGGGAATGTGATTCCTGGTCTCAGTGGGCTTATTCATGTTGATTGTCACCCCCTTGTTACAGTCCATGTATGACCCCTAAAAAAAAAAAGAAAAAAAAAACAAACCTCAAAACCACCTGGCTCATCTGTACCTGAATTACAGCAGTCAGCTGACCCCCAGCAGCCAAGTGGTTTTTCCAGCCCAGCAGACCAAGCCGGTTAGGCGAGACGACCCGGGAGACGCGGGACGCCAGCCTGGCATCCTGCTTATCGGATGGTAATGGCAGGGCTGTGGCATGCCAGAGGCAATTGAGGTGCTCTGATTATCTGTGCAGGGATTGTTAAGCATGAGGCTTTGCCAGGCGGTCACTCAACTCTAACAAGCTAACGAGACACTGAGTGGCATGTTGGCAGAGCAAGCCTACCCTGTGTGCCACACTACCTCCCGTTCCCACAGCTTGTGTTCACAATGTGCATGCTGCAGAAGCAGCAAAACAGAGAGGATATGAAGCAGTCAGTGTTGTTTAACAAGGATACCAGACACAGCCAAGGATAACTGACTGAGGAGAGAGTGAAGAGTGCTTAATGAAAGGCAAGGTGGATTACTTAGGAGGTAATGTCAGCTGCTGAGACTATAGCTGCTGTTATCACATGTGCTATATTATATTGATGAATGTGTACAACAGTCTATCTCTTTAAGGTACATTAACATTACATGTTTCCGCGATGTGGAGCAACCAACAATCATTATTTCTGTTTATTAAAATGAAAGCTTATTGAATATTGGGGCTGAATCCACCTGTAGGTCAGTTTAGAGAATGATTTAGCTTCTGCTCCCATCAGGGAGATACAAAGACACAGCCCTGCTTGAAAGACTGATGATGTATTGTTCTGAAGCCTGAACGTTGTTTAAAAGGACACACAGTGTGAGTAAACATGTTCTGTGCTGAGCCATGACAGAGAAGAATGTAAAGTTGGATTGCTGTAGCTATGTTAAATAGGTCTTGCCTCAGGGAAGTGAGGTTCAGCCTTATCACTTGGCTATGTTCCCATATAGGAACCTGATTTTGTATTTATATTTATTTTTTATTTAAGACCAATTTGCAGTATATTGTTTAACGCAGCAGTACACAGCTACATTCAATTGGATGTTGCCAATAAAGCTAAACGATCTCATTTCAGTATGCAGGATGTCACAAAATAAACCCCGCCGCACTGGAAATGCTGTACTGCAAAGTTACAGATGAGTGTAGATAATTCGGTTTGGCTGTATTATAACTACATGGCTGATAGATCACTGTAGCACTGCTACTGAATTTCAATTAGAATGCAGTAGTTAAAATGGAAACTACCTGTGGTACCTGTATAGTATTTTGCTGTCAACTCATTGCATTGTGCTTTCACAGTCTCACTTGATTGGCAGTGTAACGTAAAGGTTAGAATATGCAGACTATAAATGTGCATGAGAAGATTATTTTTAGGTTAAACATGCCTGCATATTCTCCTCAGCAGAATATGAATGCAGAGCCCATGCCTCTGGGACAGCATTTCCAGGTGAAATCTACCTATTATGAACACAATGCCCTCTCTGCATTCACCTTGGACTCTAACTTTCATTAGCCAGACACATAGGACCGGGAAGAACAGCTGCATTAAAATTCATCACTTTGCAATATCCTACCACAAAATGAGAATCACAATCAAGATGATCATATTCCACATCAGCGTAGGGCTGAAAATTAACTTTTGCATTCTTAATACAAACCCAGGCTTGATAATGTCAACTATGTGAAAATTAGAACAAGATTTGGACACTGTTATTAACATACAAGGTGATAACAGTCATCTTCAAGATAAACGTGCTGTAGGCATCAATATTAACTGCATTACTAAATGCCTGTGTACTATCTCTCCAGGATCCAGATATACCCACAGTGAACACTACAGGTGCCGTGAGTGCTTGCTGCAGTGTAGACTTATTCTCACTGGAAAAGAGAGGTTCTTAAAATGATGAACTGTCAAAATCTGACAAGGCTGTGATTCAGGAGTATTCTTCACACTGGTAAAGCAAGCACTAACAAAAGACACTTAGGTCTGATTGTACTATTATTATTATTATTATTATTATTATTATTATTATTATTATTATTATTTATTATTATTATTATTATTATCATCAAATGGAAGAAGAGGAACTCACCACTCTTACAGTAAGAAACAATAGAAGAATGCAGTTTTGTATGTTTTCTTCCCTTATGCCAGTCATACATCAGAGATAAAAACATGTGGTCACAGCATGCTGAAGATCACAGTTACAGATATATCTGGTATACATTACTGCTGTTTCCAACGTTTTGCCCTTGTTCGAAAGTCTTTCTCCTGTAATTGGGGCAGCTAATTATTCGCTGATTTTGCTGCAACAATAATGTACTGCATTTACAGTACATCTGACCAGCATGTGAACTTTAATCTTACTGGCACTGGAATTAATTTTACGACTGCTGGGATTTTTATTATTCAACTCTCAGTCCCAAATATATATATATATATATATATATATATATATATATATATATATATATATATAATATATATATATATATAAGCAAGTTTTTAAAATAAAATAAAATAGAAAAACAAGAAAGAACGCCACGTGAATTATCCTTTCCAGGCCAGCTCAGCAGAAAAAAAAATGGCTCAGCGTTTCCACACTCCTTGAGATTTAGAAATGGGATATTAAATCACTCCTTTTCTGTCAAAACTCCGGCAAAAAAATACTCCTGGGGGACAATTAACCCCGCCGGCGAGAGGCAGTGACCGTGACGGACGGCTGCTAATTTCAACGTGCGTAATGAAGGCTGGCAGTGACAGATAGCTGATCAGCACAGGATTTTGAGATGAGAATCTATTAGCACTTCTTTGTTGAAGGTGTCTAGATAAAGACCTTTCCCCGTTCACCTCCCTCCCTCCTCGGCACAGCACACGTCTCTCCTACTCTTCTTTCATTTCCATGGAAAGCAGTTTGTTTCAGTTTGGACACCTGTCTATCTATCATTCCCTGTACATGTGACTGACACTGCAAGGTAAAATAATGGGTGCACCTCCAGACTAGCATCTGTATTAGAAACAGTGACAGCAGGGAACAAAAACAATCAAGAGGCATTGAGTGATTAATGACCCAGTTCACCACACACCTTCATCAAAACTTTGTGTGCAAAAAAACAACTATAATGCTGAGGTTACTAAACTAGTAACAGACAACCTTGAAGGGGAAACAGTTCATATTTAAAATCCAAGAACAGCTTTGTTTAGGGCATACTGCAGACATATTGATCCAGCACTCATAGTCTATTGCACAGATACAACGTGGAATCCTACCCTGATTTTCAGTGTGGATTTAATGCAGCTTGCAGGCTACAGGTGGTACTATGTGCTATGGCATTGCGCACTACTCTCTCTCTCTCTCTCTCTCTCTCTCTCTCTCTCTCTCTCTCTCTCTCTCTCTCTCTCTCTCTCTCTCTCTCTCAGCTCTCATCCTCTCAAGATCTAATATATATATATATATATATATATATATATATATCTATATATTCTATATTTTAGCTCTGACTAAAAGATAAAACGTAACACCATAAAAAATCAAAATCTCTCTCCACAGAGTTCAACAAGCCTGAAGCTCCTTTCCAATTATTAGTGCTTAGTTTGCTACACTTTTGGGATTGGTTTAGACAACCATGCATGTCCTGTCAGCCATTAATGCAGAGGATGAATAATGAAGAGTGAGGATGCATCAGGAATGGTGTCAACCCCTCCCCAATATCTCCCCTAAACAATGGTCCCTGCTGAGCTGGAGGGCATATCTCGGTTGTAACAGAGACAGAATGATTCTTGGTGATAAATATCCCTCCCAACCTGTGAGGGCTCTGTGTAAATGGAACATTGTGCCCTGGACTGGACGGCCAGACAATCCATTCCCAGGGTTAGATGGAAGTCAGTCATCTAGAAAGTGGGCGGGACTACAATACACTAAATCATCGACCCGGAAGGGAAACGACATGGCAGCTGCGGATTGGAGGAGCGGTTGCACTAGTAAACCACAGGGTCATGATTGACGGTACAAAAGGGGGCGTAGCGATGTGATCTGTTTCTTGTTATGGTTAAAAGCTAAACTGGAAGGAGAACTGTATTGTAATCATTTATGTTTTGTTTGTTTGTCGTGTGTAATTGTTATTAAACTGCTAACACGATCCAGAGCTTAAGGCCAGCACTAAACCTGGACAACACTGCACCTTGTTCATGAATAACTGCATTTACACCACGTGCACTTTGACACTCACTGTGGACTTGTGTTTGTGTTTTGTGTTACTTGTAGGTGTTTAGGAACGGGACTGTCATTATTTCAGGATCAACCCGTGCATTAAAACAGAGCAACACACACCACTGTATTGCCTGTTCTCATTGTTAATATTTAATGCTGTTTGTCAACAGACTTTTACAAATAAAACACCACTGCACCTGGATTATCAATATCTGTCTGTGTATTGATCACCACAGCATTCCTGCACCTGCACACTGTAAACCACTTTACCATAGGGTCCACCTGACTTAAAATCAATACACTCCTGCATTATAGATATAACAATGGGGCTTATGGCACTGCACTTTTTGAACAAACTCCCCTTGGCACGTTGATTGACTTTGACGATGTCCGCCTTTTCATCTACGAAACTGCTTTACTCCGTAAATTTTCGTCAGTACCGCAAACTGAGGAGTTCACAAAAGCCAGTCAGCATGGTCTTAAAAAAAAAAGATGTTTAGTGCATGCGTCAGAATGTCGTATATTCCCGTACGAGCTACAGCAGTTGCATTAAATCCCCAACAAATTTTAACATTTGTCTAAATCGCGTTTAGCGAATTGCAGATAAACTAGCTCGTTCGCTTAAATATATATATATATATATATATATATATATATATATATATTATGGCCTATATATATAATATTATATATATATGTCGATACCGGAATCTATTGCCTTAGATTTTTTATTTAACATCATATAATCACATAAACTACAAATGATGTCGCAAATAAGTTGTACAATATTTCATGTTATATTTTTGTCAGTTTTTTTTTTTATTAAGTATAGGCAAAACTACAACGCGGTGTGTACAGTTCAATATGTTATTGTAACATTATTCAGAAGGTTTCATTCGACTTTATGAAGTAAAATACCTGGCCATCAGACATGTTTAGTGTGAAAATATAAATACCCTGATGTCTCACTGATGTCCTTATTGTAGGTGGCGGGTGTGGTGTGCTTGCATGGTGAGGGTTTTTCATTAGGGTTAACATCCGAAGTAAATAGTTAGGCAGCAGGAGACCAGGCTTGGCACACCTCTGTGTCAGCTCTGATATCCAACTGCTGACAGCCCCTCCACCCCCTCCCCTCTGTCAGGCAGACCCCACGATGAGCCAGCGTCTCGTCCAGATGGCAAGCTATATGTCTCTTCGAGATCTCTGCTCTAACTGCAATCTGCTCAATTATTACTATATCATTTTCACAGACTGTCATTTGTCACTGCCACCCTTTTATAACAGATCACAGGCTTTTTTAATAACTGGGATATAAATATATTGTAATATAGTGCAGTTCTTATGCATTCATCTCGCATTCGATCTGTCAGTTTGTGTGTCTGCAGGACTGTCTGTCTCCCTGGACATCTATTCACCACGATTTCATTATCTCTTTATCTGCTTGTGTGTGTGTGTGTGTGTGTGTATATATATATATATATATATATATATATATATATATATTATATATATATATATATATATATATATATATATATATATATGTATTAGGGATACTAATCTTGACCTTTTGCCCTTTTGCCAAGGTCTATAGAAGTACCCTGCACAACTGTTCAAGATTTCTCTTTTGCGTACCCTTTTCTGAGACTGCACGTATTTTTTCTGAGCGATCGAAGCCCACAGGTGTGATTAATCGATTAAAATCCCTAATATATCAAGCTTGTCTATATGGATGTATTTTTGAGAGTTTGTATGAATCAATATGGTTACACCCCAGTCTCAATTGCATCAGTTGCACCAAAATGTTAACAGCTATTGTACAAGGAATGAGATTTCACTGTCAATGAGACATACCTCAGTGTGTTACCTACAGGGCACACTGTGACTAATTAAGTTCATAGTAAAACCCAGAATGGCTCAAACCGTGATACAATGGGAATCCTATTTCCACCTGAGAATATAAACTGCTGAGTCACAGAAATAATCAGAAACTTCCCTCCAGAAGTTGCAGTGGTCTTAAACTACAGTTCCAATATGAAACAGTGATATTAACTGCAATCACAAAGCGATTACAATGGACATAGATTACAAGTATAGGCACAGCAGATACAACACAAGCTGTGAGCTTCAATACACCCACACACTGCCCTCCCCTCTCCATCTCCCCTGCCAACAGGTCTCAACAACCCTGGAGGGACCACAGAGGGAGAAGCGAGCCTTCCGTTTCCTCCACCATGTGACAGATTGCCTACAATGGCACCCAATTATGCTGAATTGAGGCTTTGTGATGTCCATCCAGGTTTTAGACCTAAAACCCATTCCACTGATTCCAGGGTAATTCTGCACAACCTAAGCTAGACTGGAACACAGGCCTCCAGAGTTGAGTTACTATGTCACCTTGCCCCTTAGACCTCTAGCATTGCCTTAATATGTGCAGACATGCAGAGATTATCCCAATACAGAAGGGATGCCATTACAGTCAGTGGAATGCCAGCATTCTCATGAAGTCTGCCCCAGGCTTAGTACCCAATGAATTTTATATGTAAAGTGAACATGGTTTGATTAGCTCTCTTACACAGAACCATGTTTGGAAAGACAAAGAAAAGCCTGAGAGGTTGTATAAATTTCTGTTAAACGACAATGTTGTAAAACCCAGTAATATATGATAGTGATAAATTATATTTTATAACTTAATTGCAATCTGTCACTGTTTATTCCAACGGCTGCCAGACAATTGCAATGTTTTCACTGATACCAGATAAAGAAAGAGACAGGGAAAAAGAAATAACAAGAACAAATACACACACACACACACACACACACACACACACACACACACACACACACACATTCTATAAATATATAAGCACTAATGTGGGTAGCCTGCATTATAAAACCCCTTGCCTCACTATCAGATTCATTAAGTTCTCATCAAATCCACAATAGACAAGAGGTATTAAAATAAAAACCAATTTAATTAACGCAGTCACAGGAAGGTGAGGATTCATTATAGCCACCTGCACTGCTACAGCAGATTCATAGCAAACATGTCTCCTTGCCCTTGACTGGCAGTGCCAAAATGGCACAAAACAAAGTTTCTTATTAACTAAGGACGCTGCAAAACAATGAAAGTTATGAAGACAGGTTAAAAAACATTACATCTTATCAGCCTACAAACAAGACGGGAAAGAGGGGACTACAGTGAAGTCTTTAAAATCATAAATGGTTTAGATAAAGTTAACCCATGATGCCACTTCTTCAGATTTAGCACAGAGAGAAGAACAAATGGATAAATGGAAGCTGAGTTTTGAACAGAAGGTAGGAAGCACATTTTTAAGCAGAGTTACAAATGCCTAACAGGTGAAGTAGTAGAATTAAAAACACTGCAGACTTTAAAAAAAGATTAGATTCTGTTTCGTTCCCCCAGTAGGGGTGAATAGTGTGTTAACAAGGGACAAGCCTTAAAAGTTAAGCTTTGGGTTATCCCATTGTAGAACACTTTCTCATTTTATGTTCTTTAGGTACTTAAAGTGATTATCTTTAATGGCAATTACAGAGCAGTTAAGAGTCATTATATTCTGCCGCTACTATATTTGCACCAGATGAATGACTTTCATTGCTGATACATTGCAGTTGTTCCCTATGGACCAGAGTCTGGAGGAGCTTCCAAGACCGAGTTACTGGGACGGCAGGGAGGTGACCTGATGATCAGAGGAGAGACAAATGCACAAGAGAAAAAGTACAAGAAAAAGAGAAATGGGAAATAAGCTTCTGCTATCCAATGCATTTATTTACCTGATGAATCATTTATTTACCCAGCCAGAGGTACAACACAGTAACATATCAACAATGGAATCTGAATCACTGGCCAGCCAGAGGCACAGCACAGAAACATATCAACAAAGGAATCTGAATCACTGGCCAGCCAGAGGTACAACACAGTAACATATCAACAATGGAATCTGAATCACTGGCCAGCCAGAGGTACAACACAGTGACATATCAACAATGGAATCTGAATCACTGGCCAGCCAGAGGTACAACACAGTGACATATCAACAATGGAATCTGAATCACTGGCCAGCCAGAGGCACAGCACAAAAACATATCAACAAAGGAATCTGAATCACTGGCCAGCCAGAGGCACAGCACAGTAACATATCAACAAAGGAATCTGAATCACTGGCCAGCCAGAGGTACAACACAGTAACATATCAACAATGGAATCTGAATCACTGGCCAGCCAGAGGTACAACACAGTAACATATCAACAATGGAATCTGAATCACTGGCCAGCCAGAGGCACAGCACAGTAACATATCAACAATGGAATCTGAATCACTGGCCAGCCAGAGGTACAACACAGTGACATATCAACAATGGAATCTGAATCACTGGCCAGCCAGAGGTACAACACAGTGACATATCAACAATGGAATCTGAATCACTGGCCAGCCAGAGGCACAGCACAGTAACATATCAACAATGGAATCTGAATCACTGGCCAGCCAGAGGCACAGCACAGTAACATATCAACAATGGAATCTGAATCACTGGCCAGCCAGAGGCACAGCACAGTAACATATCAACAATGGAATCTGAATCACTGGCCAGCCAGAAGTACAGCACAGTAACATATCAACAATGGAATCTGAATCACTGGCCAGCCAGAGGCACAACACAGTAACATATCAACAATGGAATCTGAATCACTGGCCAGCCAGAAGTACAGCACAGTAACATATCAACAATGGAATCTGAATCACTGGCCAGCCAGAGGCACAGCACAGTAACATATCAACAATGGAATCTGAATCACTGGCCAGCCAGAGGCACAGCACAGTAACATAACAACAATGGAATCTGAATCACTGGCCAGCCAGAGGCACAACACAGTAACATATCAACAATGGAATCTGAATCACTGGCCAGCCAGAGGCACAGCACAGTAACATATCAACAATGGAATCTGAATCACTGGCCAGCCAGAGGTACAGCACAGTAACATATCAACAATGGAATCTGAATCACTGGCCAGCCAGAGGTACAACACAGTAACATATCAACAATGGAATCTGAATCACTGGCCAGCCAGAGGTACAACACAGTGACATATCAACAATGGAATCTGAATCACTGGCCAGCCAGAGGCACAGCACAGCAACATATCAACAAAGGAATCTGAATCACTAACCAGCCAGAGGCACAGCACAGTAACATATCAACAATGGAATCTGAATCACTGGCCAGCCAGAGGTACAGCACAGTAACATAACAACAATGGAATCTGAATCACTGAATTTCCTAAAACCTGCATCATGTCTGGACACAAAGCCACTTTGCGTGGCTTGGAACCTGGTTTCAGGAGGCTAGGTTCCAGGCCACTGCATAGCATATAAGGGTGAGACAGGGTTTGCAAAAAGGTCTCTCAGATTCTTCAAACAAGGGTTTAAGCCACTGTTCCTGAAAAAGTGGCTTTGTGTTCCCTCAGCTTAAGGACCGTTGTCATCAGAACACAAAGATAAGAAATCTTCAAAATAAATACACACTAAAAATGTAAAAGCAAGAGAGACAAATCCCTCTGCCCCACCCTATCCGTGACAGAGCGGGCTGTCTTATTTCGTCACTTTCCAAGATATTAATAATGCCTCCAGTGTACTGGATTACTGCTGATTGTATTCATGGCTCTGCCAGCTTTGGGCAGCTGCGAGGCTAATCTCAGCCTGTTCCAGTCATTAAATAAAAGGATCAGCCACGATGCCATTAGGAAGCAGCTCACGAGACACTGAAGCTGGGAGAGCCCTCCCACACGCAGACTCAAAAGAGACGGGTTCTTAAAAAGAGCAGATACTGGAAAGGCTCCTTCACTGCTATTCTTCTTGTAGTTTGTTCATTAAATTCTGCATACTTTGACTGCCTTGAGGAGTTAATATTCTTCTTTCAACAGCATCATTCCGATCATCAAGTCCTGTGATTTCTATAGTCTTTAGACACTTAAATATTGTATTAGAAAAAATATGTTGCCAAAACTATCCAGTCAATCAGTATATGGAAAGGGCAACACACTGTATAATTAAAAAAAAAAAAAAAAAAAGTTTACTAACCAGCCCTTTTAACTGTGTATACCCTGTACAGGTTTGCAGGTTTGAATGCACTAATGAAAAAGTGTCTCGTGAGAAAAGACCTTTTTGGGGGTTAGCTATCTTAATTAACTTGTACAATAAATCTTTACATTAATTTTTAACCTATTATATATATCTTAAGTCCCATGCATTGACATGTCCCCAGTAGGCCCCCTGTAATCGTTTTCCCCAGTAGAAATTCACACACTGCTTCCTTGTGGTGGATTTACTGCGCATCAGTGTTTGTTCATTTATCCAGCTTATTCTGAGGTCATAAAATCCATGAGAGTAGAAATTTACAAGCCCTGGTCCATCCCTGTCTGGAAGCTTGGCAAAGTAATTTACATCTCCACTACAATGCGGTTACTTATAAATCCATATTACATTACTGTACCCTTATGTTTAAGTTTTACTCATAGGACTGCCTGACCTCAGCAGCTACATTTCAGCACTTAGATATCTACAGATTTTTCAGAGAGCGGTTTGATTAATGGCAGTGGTGAGTGTGTGTCTGTTAGCCAGTGAGGATGGCTACTGTGTGTGTGTCACTTCCAATGATTCATTATAACAGAAGCAATGCACCAGGGATTTATTAGTGATCAGCATTCTAACAGTCTTTCTTCTCCAGCGGAACCCTGTTTGTGCTCAGTTTTGCCACATGTGAAGCGAATGTCCTAGACCACACTTCTCAATCAGTGAACACTGTCTCTCAATTAGCTTTCTGGGTCCTTATCTGTGGTTGCAGATTTTGTTGGGGCATTTCACAAAGGCAGTTACAGTATAGCTAATGGAGCTTTTAACAATGTGCAGAGTTAATCAAATTCAACACGACGTAAGATAAAAGAAACAAATGGCTCATCATTATTTCTGTATATTTTCGACTTCGAACACAACAAGCACTGGCCAGCAACACAATCAGATCATGCATCGGCCCTGTTAAACAGACGCAGTTCATATCTCAGGTATTGCCATCCTAACATTTGCATGCATTTCCCATTTCCACCATTTCCAGGGTCAGATTACTTTCACTGGCCCATAAAATTGACTAAGCCAAAAAGAACCAAGACCCTCTAACCCTGAGACCCTCATTCGGACCAATACAAAACAGCCAATCGGAAAGACAACGAAGTGACTCGCTGTCAGGTTCTCAGCATCCCTGAACAGCCATGAACTGGCAGAGTCCACTTGGCTTGGAGACAGCGCTGCTTGGTAAAGATCAATGAGATCAGCAGACAGGAACATTATATTTTCAAGGCTCTGTGTGCTCTTGTCCTGGAGTCTGGTTCTGTTTCTCAAACGAATCATACAGTATTCTTGATCTAGCTGACATCAGCACTAGGTCATGGATCCCTAGCACATATATTGACAAGAATGTTGCTGCAGTCTGCAATAGCGACATCTGCCGTAGATTTGAAGTCCGCTAAGCATAGGACAGTATCACAGGCAGTGGTTAGAGCTTGTCGTATTTACTGCCTTGGATTCTGGTCCTGTATTGCTTTATAAGCTTAGCTGTAGCCAGTCATTTGATGGGGGATCTAGGTACAGGATTAGGGTTAGAACCACAACACAAGGTATACAAACAGTTGTTAAAACAGCTCTTCTTAAAATACATTTGAGTGACTCATGCATCACGAGGAAATGCACCATTTAGGTGAGCAAATTCAACCCGACAGAACATTTAAACCCTGTCGTGTATGTGCACCTCATTGCAAAAATAAGAAAGTTAGCACAATTTTATTTGTAAGACACATAGGTCTCTCATACTGTAAAGGGTTAAATGTGCATTTTGTACCTCTTATTAGCATTAATTGCTGTTTTTAAGGCATGTGGTAATACTGAAGTCATTCTTCCAGGCTCCTCACATGCCTGCACATGCTGTATACATTTCCTATTTTATGGAAAGAATGCTTTTTTTTTTCTTTGTATTCTCCCGGGAGATGGGACAGCTGTCTTTTTACAATAAAAGAGTCAGGCAGTCCTTTCACTCGCTCTGTAACTATATCAAGCTCAAGGACTGCTGTCCATTATCTCAAAGGAATAAAGCATAAACACGCTGAGAACAAAAACAGAAGCCCAAGAGACAGAGAAGAAGAAAAAAACACAGACAAGGACTTCTTTACCCCCTCCATCTCTCACTCCGTCTGTCTGTCTTACACAAGTAAAACTGTGCAGCACTGAAGCAACATAATGGGACAAAGAACACCTCTGCATTAATCACTGCCCGCAGATCAGACTGTGCCTGTGAAACATCTTCACACACATAAACACATTGTTTATTTTCCCGACTCTAACACCTTTAAAAGAAACAGTTTCTTCAAAATCGTCTGTCACAGCACTAGCTGAGACTGCAGGTTTTATTAGTGGCTTTATTTCCTTTTCCAGTTAGAATACTTTTACACAACCGTGCAAACCATACATGGTGCCGTATAAAAATGTGTTCCAATGAACAAAAACAGCCATTTCACGATATTGCAAAAATATATCAGATGCCAAAGCAAACAAGAGTAAGGAGCACTGTGCCTTGAACGAAGTTCCAATGCAGAGTTACCTCAAGGTATTCGGTTTTACACAAGAGGATTGTGCATGTAAAATCTAGTAGAGTTCGACAATGCTGTTTCAGCTTTCCATTGGCTTTTCCAAGTGTGCTGCTGTAACCTCGGGACATGCTTGTGAAAGAGGTGTGGCATCCTACTGAGTTAAACAAACGCACACACACACACACACACACACACACACACACACACACACACACGTCTAGCAAACTGGACATTAAAGTCCATGAGGACTACTCAACTGGTCTAAACGGCAGTGGTTAAAAATACCACCTTCAATTAAATCAATATAATATGAACATTCCTGAGTTTGTTTATATTTTTACAGGAAGAAAAAATAAACAGATTAACTTGAGGTGTTGGGTGTTTGGTTTTTAGAAGCTGGGGCCCTTTATTAATTATGTAAAAGGTAGCAGTATCAAGGTGCACCAGTGTTAAGATTGACTGAATACACCTCATATCTTAGCTGTTTAGTTCTAGTTTTTCTCCTTTACATATGGCCCTACATTTGTCAGCAGGAACACACACATAAAATTGCACAGTACAGTTTGTTCCAGGCACACTTTGGCAGCTGTCAAACATTAAACCTGAGAAAGAAGAAAGGAAGCTACAAATGCAAGCCTCAGCCCTCCAATGTGATTGGTTCGTTGACATCAGCCTCTGTCTGATTGTTTTGGTCAAGGTTACAGCTTTCGGGTAGAGTGAACAACCAACTGGGTCCTTTCTGGCAAGTTCTTTTCCATTTCTACAAACACACTTTATATATATATATATATATCTATCTATCTATCTATCTATCTATCTATCTATATATATATATATAATTTATGACGGCAATTAATGTTATTTATGGAAGGACGTGGGTCGTGGGCCGCTGTCTTGATGACTTTGTAAATGAAAGGTCAATGGTTGAGGAACACATACAACCACGAATGTGACATGGCGCTCCGCTTTCCCCCTGGAGGGGGAAGGTAAATGAGAGAGGGAGAGAGAAAGAGAGAGAGAGGGAGGGAGGGAGGGAGGAAGGGAGAGAGGTGAAGAGGAATGGAGAATGGGCAACCTTAGCTTAATTAAGACAGGCCTCAGTGCTCGCCGCAACACCGTTACATTAATCTCTAATCGCTGGCACCTGGTAAAATTTATGGCAGATATAAACAGGGGCCCATTTGACTGACCTTGGTAAAGAAGTTCCATCCATCAAAGCGAGGAGGGAGGGCGGCAGAGTGGCAGGCCTGAAAGGAGTTTGATAGGGGGGCCGGGATTATACAGGGCCGCTGGACATTAATTAAACTTTTACAAATAGCTAGTTCAGTCTATTACTTCAGGAGTCGCGGAGTTCAGTGACAGTAATCATAATAATACAAAAGTAAAACAGATGTCAAAGAAAGAAAGAAACAAACAAACAAACAAAACTATATTTTACTAACAGTGTCAGGAATTGTATTATTATTATTATTATTATTATTATTATTATTATTATTAATAATATTAATAATAATAATAATAATAATAATAATAATAATAATAATAATAATAATAATGATTTCCTACAAAATTAACCCTAGCTAAGATATGAAGCACTGCATTCAATTCCACATTTCACTGTGTTGTTTTGAAGCCTGGGTTGGATGAGTTAACCTAACTATTTACCTGCCTTTAGCGAGCAAGGGGCAGTTTATCACTAACATGTTTTCCCTGGCTCCTGCAGTCTAAACTCCTCTGGTGTTCACACTCACACACAGACTGCAAGATTAATGTTTGAGGGAAACCTCATAACTGGAGACATTTTTTATCTGCACTGATCGTTAGCTTTGTCACTCCTTTCTGACATTTAGAAAATGTGTGTACAATTAAGAGTTGTTGGCAGTTGTGTGAGATTCAATGATGCAACAGCACACAAAGCAAACTATTCAATGGGACCACAATGGATTTAAATACCTCTAATGGCTCAAACATTAATATACAGTAGGTCTCTCCCTGGAGATATACAGTACGTACTGTGGTTTTAAAGACAAAGAGACACTAAAGACATTAGCTGCATACGTTGTTTTACTCATAACCTTGCTACCTTGCCCTTTGCAATCAACTGAATAGAACACATATATTATGTACTGTGCCCTGTCAAGGTCATTTTTTGGGGATAATATATTAAACATGATTTTTTTTCTTAGGCGTTATGGACAGTTTTTGATTTATGTTTACTTATTAAACATATGAATACTTGACCAAAGTAGATAATTCTCTGTGATTCTGGAAAACTGTAGTCAATATAATTCCCTCCCACCACCAATTTTGTATCTGTTTCACAATTGCATTTTTAAAAATGTATTTTGTCTTCTAGTTACAATTCTCCCAGACAGATACAATCTAGGACCGTACATGCAAGGGTAAGATATATCAGGTTGAATATTAATCATGATGCACAGGGCATGCAATTTACACCTTGGAATTGATACCTAGGTGATGGCAGTAGTGGGATATTAATATCTCCATATAACAAAAACTATCCAAACATAATGTTTTGTAAATGATGTCTATATAAACACGAGGAGCTGTATTCTAATGATTTATACAACTCACCCCTTTTTTGCCTCAATCAGTGGGCTGTTTCGTTCTGGCACGGAACTGGTGCACATCATGTGCCATTTACATCATTTGTTGTTGGTTGTCCTGTATAGTATATTCTTTTGTCCTATTGTGCTTTGTATTCCCTTATCTTCTGCCTACATGGACAAGATGGTCCCAGAAGAGCTCTCCTCAGTGGATTTCTATCTTCATAAATAACTTTCAAGAAGTAAAGTGTTCACAGTTCGACAGAAACAGACTAGCCACCCACTTAAATCTGCGCGCTCCCATTTAGCAAGAGGGGCTCTCACACTTCATTTGCACCCAGCTATAGAACTGACATCAGACAACAAACGACTCATCCCTCACTGGAAAGATTTCCAGCAGATGGTATGTTAACTATCCAAGCTTTAAACAAAGTGCCGAGTTATAATACCGAAAAGCCCCTCGCAATGGGGGATGGAAAAAACACCGTGGAATTAGGAAACATATTCATAAAAGTCTCCCCAAGCATACATAACAAGAGCAACCATGTATAAAGAAGTGGAGGAAAGGGGAGGGCAGTCTCTCATGTAGTATTCCCAATCCCTACCCAATACCCCATCTCCCAGCTCCGTCAAGTAGTGTAGCAGAGAGAGTCTCTAATATAAAAATATATGACCTTTCAATTATCTTGTGCCATTCCCTTTTGTGTGTTATTTGCCAGGACACTAGTGTATGTGTTATTAGTTACACAAAAGTGCTATAAAACAACAAGAGTAGCGTTTCTCCTTCAATTTATACGTTATGGCTAGCATTCCCTTTTCCAATGTTGCTAATCTGCCTCGCTTTGCCTCATTTCTATACCTAGGGATCCACCTGTTGCACCTACACATGGTTTATTTGAGTGGCATTTCAATTTCTGGCACACCCTTTATAAAGATGTATTAGCTATAATATTGGTAACTTTGCTAACACTGCATAAAAAATCAAAACAAGCAATCAAGCAAACATCATATATCCTTACTACAGTTGTTACTTGCTTTGTAATTTAATCCCATGTTTCTGCACCTTACCGGGTTACCTGAATACAATTAATCAGATTAAAGTATTGGACGGGTAAAATAGTGTGGGTCAAGATTCTGAACAAAATCTCAAAATAAATTACAAGGACAAAACATGCGTGGCGCTGTATACATGGGAAGAGCCTTCGACTGTCCTTGCAAAGCTGTGGTACAAAATAAGTTACAGTGATAACACAAAATAAATGCAAAATAAACACTATTTACAAGTGAGGGGTTTTCCACCTCATCACAACCACAAGCCAAGTGAATCTCCTTGAAGCTGACCCACACAGGCTGGGACCCAGCTGGTTCTTTTGTAGGCTCTACATGCTGCTTCATCCATGAAATCACCAAGCTGCCTGTACAACCACGCCTGCCGCAAACATGAATCACGCTGCGGCTTCTGTATTATGTGATTACCCTAATGGAAGTGAAGTGTATAATTATATTCTAAGTGTAGCACAAGGTAATTGAACATATTCAAGCACTTAGCCTATTTTTACACAGAGAGGTCCCCTGCACTGTTCCTTATCTGAGGAGGACAACGTTTAGAGTAAGGGTTTGCAAGGAATTATAAGATGCTATGGGGGCTGAAAATATTGTTATTGGGAATGTTTGTCTTTGTCTAAATCTCTCTATGGTAAAATATATTGCAATACTCAATCATTTAATAATATATTGTATTCTGAAATAAAGGATTCTATTTACGTAACTTATCAGTTAGTTAAAGATTTTCTTAACCTACAAACAATTATGACAGTACTATCAACACTTTATAAACTGGGACATATGTTTCACAATATGTAACAGCATTTAAAAGGGCAAAATTACATATGTTGAAATATATTCTGATACATTTTTATTAGTATAAATCCAAAGCAATTTACAGTAGAGTGCACTGATATATGCTTGTTGTCCTACTAGTGGGGCCATGTGTTGTCTAGTCTTCTGAGAGTGACAGAGCTCTGAGGAGAAACCTTTTTCAAGGTGTTAAAAACTTCCATCTGCCATCTCAGGGTAAAGCACCCTGTCCTTCTGAGTATTGCATATCCCTGCTGGCCATTTCTAACAGGGTGCAATATACATCTCTCAGACATCTCTCAGACATTATAGAAAATATCTAGGTTCCAACTGCATTCTTCCAGGAAGCAAGACTTGCTTTGCTCTTAGCAACTGTCACCAAGCTAACCTTACATAATTTAGTAAGTAACAGTATTTACACAAGGCATGCATGTACATATCGTGTAAACATACTGCACTTGGAATGTACTAATCCGTTACAGATTTGTGTAATTACAGTGACTAATGAGCTCTAAACTCTCAGCACTGTGGAACACATAAGGGATGAGGAAGAGGTTTCAGTGAGTGTAGACTATAATCGAGGGACAGAGTATAGAGTTAGAGAGTGTGTGTGTGTTTGTGTGTGTGTGTGTGTGTGTGTGTGTGTGTGTGTGTGTGTGTGTGTGTGTGTGTGTGTGTGTGTGTGTGTGTGTGTGTGTGTGTGTGTGTGAGTGTGCCGAGGTGATACAGTGGGGGCAGCTGTCCGGAGCTAATGTACCATCTGCACAAATACAACATGCCAGTTCTGAAGCCAAGGTCTTTGCCTAATCAAGCATTCCATCAAAGCTGAACCCAGCACTGTCAATTAACAGCTGATATATTGATTGTCTTGAGTTGGGAGATAGCTGCAAATTAATTCTCTTTTTCACATTACAATAGGGCCTTAGAAATGATCTAATAACAGAAGATCAAAATCCAGCTGACTGTTTCTATAGATAGTGCTACTGTGCAGTACGGGTTAAAAAGTGCTTAAAAAGTCACTTGACTTTCGGAAGAGTTAATATCACTGCAGATCAATGATACTTGGCACCAAACTACTGAAAGTACCGAACTACAGAGCACAACATGCTAGGATAAGCTTCACAGAGAGTACTATCCTGTAGGAGATTTTACAGGAAAATTAAATACTTTTTGGCAAATGGTATCCTACAGTACATGATTTTAAGCAACAGAATTCAACAGCCAAGGTCAATAGAAGCTTAAAGCTACTCTGCCACCATATGACCAGACCACAAGACTACCAGTTTTAACATTCGGAAAGCAGATGGGTCTGAGGTTTATAAAGAATTGATGGATGGAGTGTGTCCAGTTATCAATAGGCTCTTCAGCACAGTGGTCTAGTGGCTTGATCAAAGGACAAGGAGCCAGGAAATCCTGGGCTCCAATCCCAGCCCAGCCACTGGCTTACTGTGTGCCGTTGGGCAAGTGGTTTGACCTCATTGTGCTTCTTGCTTCCCAGCTGTTGAATATGATCATAAACAGGACCCCACTGGAGATGACAAGCTGCTTTTCAGCTTGGCTATTCTGGTTAAAAAGACAAATATATAGGACACTTCCCTCTTCAACCTATTAATAGTTATGGAGCATTGTAGTTTATTGGTACTAACCAGCTAAAGTCCTTCTACACTTACAGTTATTAATGCAAAATTGGGATTGTGCATTTCTCAGAATTATTTGTTCTGTGTTTTAAACAGCTATAATTTCGAGCCCGACAGCTCGCTAAACACAATCCACTCCAACTGGCAAGAAGGTCGAAGGGGGCTGCATAGCGAGTTTATAAACAAATTAATTGGCTCACAAACCCAATTTATCATCTCCCTCAGTTAGAGCAGTCAGCCCCTCTTAACTTATTCACTTCAGCTGCAATTTAAATGGGCTCAGGACACTCAGACACCCAACAGGCTCTGCATTCTGCATCCTAAACAGGAGCTGGTGAACAGCCATGGTCCCTGGGCTCAGGTTGTCACAGTAAGTGAATACGATTGTGTCTTAAGTATTCGGGCTGGAGGTTGGTCAGGCCCCAGCGACGGTCAATGTTAAAAGCAAGGCTGTGTTAGGAAGCGTTATCATGCATGAATGCCCCTGTAACCAATGCAGGGAGGGTGTTAGGAATACTCAAGCAACAAACAAACTGCAAACTCTTGATACTGTTCTGCTTACAAAGTCAGTGCATTGTAAATATTTTTCTGAAGCTGTAAGGGTCTGTTTTGTTAAAAACTTGATTGCTTGGTGAATCTATTCCTGAAATGCAAAGATGTTTTATGACAATTTTTTTGAACAATGAACCCACTAAGAGAATACATTTCAACTTTATATGTAACTAGAAATGTTCACTTTTATTTAGTTTGTAAAACTAATAAATACATTTAAATCACTAAGATCAACAGCTATTAAGACAAGTTTTTACAGCTAGCAGATGTCTTAGTATAACAATGCTGCTTGCTAAGAGGTCTAATGAGATTTGAATCATAGCTACTCAGCTGTACAGCAACAGTTCTTTTACCGGAGTGGGTTTAGAAATTACTTTTGAACCAAGGAAAATGCCAGGTCTCTAGAGGCAGCGATGCCAACATTAAACTATTCAGAAGACTAATATTCAGATGTGTAGATCATCTTACTTTGTCTATCAGACTGTGGTTTTATTGAAGATTGAACAGAGGGAGAGGCAGATTCATAAAACCAACAGAGCAGACAGCCATGAAGATTGGCAGAATAACTGTCTGCATGCCAGCACCAGTATACTGGAGTGAATATTAATTGTTACAGCCTCAAACTATTATAACAGGTGATCAGTTATGTCAGAGAAGACTACATAATCCAAAGTATCAGGGTGCTTCATTCCTGCTACCCCCCTGAGTTTTTAAATACAGTTTCACATGCTTATATTATGTCTTGGACAAATCAAACACTGATTGGCCACAATCTATGTAGAAATCCTACTTTCTGCTCTAAATGGATCTCTACATTTCTTACCATATAAAAGCTATTTTATAAGCACTCTCCAGTTTCAGTGCCAGTTTGTGTATACTGTATGTATATTATTCAACCACTGCACACCTAGTTGAGTATTATTTCTTAGTTAGAAATCTACTGTACTACAAGCTAAAGCTCTAAGCTTTTGGAAGTCACGTTTTGTGTGTGATACCTTCAATAAGGGTCATCCGATAGGCACCTTTGTAGAATCTCAGGATTCCAGTGTACACACACTCAGTGTATAGGGCGTTGAGTTGATTTCTATAGGGATATAAAGGTGGGGACGGGGGGGGCTTCGGTTGTCAACGGCACAGCTTTTCAATGCTATTAGGCTCCTCCCCCTTCGTCATTGTAACCTTCCGAGGTAAACTTATGCAAATATACGCATTTGGCAAGCGTTCACACTGTTTGAAAAGTCTTATTTTAATGATTCAAGGGCTCTAAGAAAATACACAAATATATTTATAAAAAGCAAATGTGAAAGTGCAGGCGAGGGAAACCTTGCTTCTACCTGCTCACAAATACATGCACAACATGTGTCTGACAGTGCGTATACTGCCAATGCACTCGAGTGTAAACATATGGTGCAGAATCACGCAAACTCATTACACTGGTCTGGGAAACTGAAAAAACAAACACACAGAAAAGTAATGATGCTATACATGCACAGTGCACTCATAGGGCTGAATGCACATCATGTTAACCATGTCACTGTTGCTGCCCTTGGCTTAATCAAAAGGTTTATAAGTGTGCAAATGCCGTGTTTTCTTTTGCAAAGTCATATGCACTGTACAAAAGCCTACCAGCAATGGAAACATGTTCTCAAGGAATATGCAATACCTTCATGCACAGCACAGAACTTTGTATTTTGGATATGTCCTGGTGAATTAGCCATACGGGGTGATCTTGGTACCGGGTACCTGGCACAAATTAGCTGTTTCTCTGCATTCTGTGTTTCAGTCAGGAAACTCATGCAATGGATTATTTATTAAAATAGACTAGACAACACTACTACATTATATACATATTTTAGACTATGTTCTTTGGCCTCGCCTTTTGAGGTGCGCCTGCCCATAAATTATCTTGAAGATAAGTGCAGAGGCTGGCTGTAGGAAGCTACGGGCAGCGGGCAGGATAGATGCCCTCCCTGATAGACGAAGCCAAAACAAAAAGCAGGTGGTGTTGAGGAGGAGGAAAACTAGTGCACAGAGGGGAAGTAATGGATTTAGTTAAGAAATGAAACCCTTCCTTGCCAATCATTGGACGTATTGTTTATCGAGGGACAAATTGATCTAAGGTCAAAGTAAGTTCCCTGCCAGAACCACGGCTTTGCTTAATGGGTATGGGAACGTCTGCACTGCCAAATCAGAGGCAGGTCTAAACGGCAGCCTCTGTAGCACATGGGAAAATACAATCCTGTCACATAAAATGCCTCAGTTAAGCTTTTTTTTTTCTTCTTTATGATTTCAATCTCTTTTCATCTTGTACAGGTTTCTATTTCAGCCTTTTTTTTCTCATACACTGACCAGGGGTGTCAGTCAAATACTTTATTAACATTGTAGAGGGAAATATAATACAATGTATATGAAAGAAAGAAAGAAAGAAAGAAAGAAAGAAAGAAAGAAAGAAAGAAAGAAAGGAGCACCAACTATGGTTTTTAATGCTTTAACAATTTCAATTATTACCCAAACTGGCTATCCAAATTGAACTTTTGTATCCCTTATATAAATGAGCTGCCTACTCTGTTTTTAATTGCTACTGTATTTTATTCACAGTTTCAGCCCCACTGCCACCAGTGTTAACTTCAAACAAGCATTGCTCTTTTTAATTTGTCACTGTGTGTTTTGTTTTTGTTTTAGTTTTTTCTCCTTACGCCTGCAGCCAAGTTATTCAACATAACAATTCCATGTTCACTCTATCATCAAGAGATAGTGCTGATGTAGAAGCTGGGGTTCACAGAGGAACAACGTGATGAATAAATCTGATGTAAACCGAGAAGCCTGTGTTTTTTTTTTAATATCACATCCACAAAGCACCAGCAGCAAAGTGATTCTGGCTAGGTGACCACAATACGGCTGTGACTTGTACCCCAGTCTTCTCGTCTTGTTTTCTTTAATGACTCGCCCACACTCCGTCTACAGCAGGCTCAATTTTCAATGCATTAGTTTAAAATTTGTACGTATTTAACTTATTGGTTGGTTGTTTTATACCTAACAGTGACATCACGTTTTTAATCTCATGCATTACAACTTCCCCTGAAAATACTGTACCTCACATACATTGTCATCTTTATTCAAATGTATACAAGCACACACATGCACATGCCCCTGCCACACACGCACACACACACACACGCACAACACACGCACACACACACACGCACACACACACACACACACACACACACACACACACACACACACACCACACACACACACACACACACACACACTCACCCGCAGCTACTCAAGAAGGAATAAAGCAGTAGTCTCATTTACAGCCTGTCACGTTGAGAGTTAAATAACTTGCTCTAATTGTGGCCCAGAGTTCATCAAATTCACATTTTCATTTAAAATGTATTAGAGTTCCATTCAGCATGTCAAGGAGTATAGAAAAAAAAAACAGCATAAACTTGCACCTCTCTCTCCCTTCAGCACAGCTGAGCTAAAATTTCGGCTTCAGAAGTTAAAAGATAATTGTTCTGTATAGCCCTGACAGTTAAGCTCTATATGTATATCACATTTTTCAGAATCTTTTTTTTTTAACTGTAGCCCAGAAACTATCCATTTGTCACTCTTTTCATCACCCATCTATTCTTGTGCATTTACTATCCTTGTTATCACTGGCTAGAAAAAGCTAGAAGGTACTGTGCAGACAGGCTGGAAAAATGCCTGTGGCAACTCCATATTCTCCAGAGACCTACCTACTAGCGCTGTCGAACTGAATTTTCAATTATTCGGATTGCGCACTACACAGAAATCAGGTAACAGTCATTGGTGTTGATTAGGCTAATTTACCATTCAAAGTGAAACAAGTGAAGAAACAGCTGTTTGTGTGTATTGGATTTGTGTGTATTGCTGTTCTACACAGAGTCTACAAAAAGCAGAAATCACCACAAACCCAAGCAGCTGTTTCTTAACTTGTTTCCATCAGCAAGTCACCCGTCACTCAAACAGACAGCTAATCCCATGACTGGAAGAAGCGTGTTATCTTATTTTGGCTAGCTCAGGGTTAGCTTTTTTCCAGTCTAAAAGGCGACATTCTTATTAGTCATATCCCTGCTAATTGCCAGAGAGCTTAGTGCTGGACCATCAAAGAGACCCATTCCAAAGCCACGCTAAATCACGCTCATCACCTTCTCTTTACTTCACCTATTTCCTTTGCAACCTGCTGCCTCCCCTCTATTCCCTTCTCCCTCAGCCGACTATCTCCCCTTCTCTTCTTCACCCTCTCTCCCTGTCTCTCTCTCCATAACAGATGTAGCGCTGTTCCTTTGGAAGGCAGTGAGCGATATATCTAATTGTGTAATGGAAACCGATGTGGAATTAATTAATGAAGGGGAGATCACTGTGAAGGAAAGGAATGAAAAAATGAAAGAAAAATTATTTAAAAAACAAAGCTAATTTGTAAAGATGGCTCAGGGCTGTTGGTCCCAGCAGACTTCAGGAGTTTGTCGTGCAACATGTCAGTGAGTGAGAAGTGATTAAAAAGCCATCATTCTTCCCTTGCTTTCCGCAGGCACTTGCTTGCCTCCCCATAGGTATACCTTTACATTTCCTTTACCTTACTCTACAGACACTGCCTCCGTCTGTCTGTCTGTTTATCCGATTGTCTACAAGAACAATACATTGTGTTCAATTAGTTGCTGAGAGACTACACTTCTCGCAAGAAAACTGATGCTAAATGATGATGGTCATGCTAAACAACTGTTATAATACTGTGGTCAAAAATGAAGTTAAAATAAAGTTTGCAAGTACACTCGTCAGTCATTTGTGTAATGGTGAAAGTTAGAGGAACTGCATTCAGTGAGTTGTTGTGTGACTCACTACTGTGCACTCAGGTTGAGACCACCAAAGTGGAAGTTCAAAGAAAATAACCCCACTGCGCCCCCTAGCACCTACCACAAGTCCTTACTTTCTAAATATTTATTCATTACGGCCCCTGACACTTTTGATACTTTCTTCTGCTTTCACTGGTTGCCCAGAGCAGATCCTAAAACACAAAATTGTCACAAACTAAACTAAAACAAAGAGAAAGGGTAAGCGAAAGGCTGTCGTTGCCATTTTATGAAATGCAAAGTCCTTGTGCTCTGCACTTTCCTGCCTCATCAATCTTACTCACTCCTGCGGCCGTCAAACCAAGTGGCAACTCTCATTCCTATTTAAACAAGCTTGGCAGGTACGCTTCCCCAGTGGCTGCCTTTCAGACCCCAGTCCGATCCCCAGTGACTGCCTTTCAGCAACCAATCGCTGTTTATCTGAAAGGGGTATGGGGGGAGCAGGAGGGGAGTTGAGTGGGGAAGCTGTGAAGGCACAGCTAGAAATGAAACAAAAAAGTGAATGAATAATAGGAAACAGCAGATCTGCCAGAAAAGTGCTGAGCGAGGCAACCTGTTTCCTCAGAAATCACCAGCCCTCCGGCCTTTACATTGATATTATTTATTTATTTAACATAGTTAACTGGTGAGAAAAGAAACAAACTATGGCCCAGTGGCAGCGGCTATTCAGTGTTAACACTCCATTAGATGTTGCATTGCCACACATTAAAGAAAGCCATTGAAGTGACACAACACATACCGGTGGTTCAGCAGAAAGTTTTACATGTAGGTAATTGGTTTTGTTTGTTGTCAAATACACTCAATCACACAGGAGCGTGTTTGACATCTCACTGACTGCTTCACTTTGCATCTCACGTTTTTACCTAGCTGAAAAGATGAGTAGCACAGGCAGAAATGCTGCAGTATGATTTCAAGGTGAAACAGTTTAGTGCATAATACAGATGCACAATAACAAATCATGCTATTAAGAGACTGTCTGTATATTACACCACTACGGAGGTGTGAAAATGAGTCTTATTTTAGCTTCAACTCTACATACATGTACTCAAAGTTCCTTTGCTCATAGTAGTCACCTATCTGCTTTAAAGCGGTTCTAACCGGGCTCCTACTGGGAAAACATTTAGGAATTTTACCAGGCTATACCTGGAAAAAAGCAGAGAATGATAACACGAACGCTGTGAAAGTATGTGCTGGATTTCTTCACTGGTGTCTCATAATTTTGTGGTGGCTGTGGATAGCTTCATAGCTTTATTGGTGTCTCATAAGTTCTAAAAGCTGCTCCATCCCTGTCAGCAGCAGCTTCCATTTAAAATATTACCAGGGTGCAGAAATACATGTTAACAATAATCTTTCAATTTTGAGGTTAGCCAGCGTAATGATTGCCCTGTACAAGCTTCCTTCAAGCCCAGAGGATCTGCAAGCTTGTTGCAGTCAAAGCAGCAAAATTTAATTTAAAAAGTCCATCAGCGTGACACAGGAGACTAACAGGGCAGATTGTTAGGAAACTTAACTATGCATTTCCAGCCATGCAGTGACAGAGAAATCTCCTAAGAGTTTCCTTTTCTCTCCCCCCCACCATTACTCTAATATTGTTCTCTCTTTTCTTGTTTTTTGTTACTGAGTTTGCCCATAACTGTTTTCTATTTTTCCAGTGTCTACGTTTCCAGCAGCCCTTGATTTCGGTGCAGGCCTGCTGGGAAGCAGCTCACTGGCTAGGGGGCTGATGGGGACTTTTCCACCTCTAGGTGGATGTTTTAGATCCGGAACAGACAGGAAGCTGACGGCTGTACAGCCCCACATCTGTTTTTGGGTGAAGGGCGGACCCTGGTCATAACTGTCTAGTCCCCAGGGCCAAGCAAGTTTGAAATGAAAATGTATTTTTAAGAACATGTGGAAGTCCTTACCAATTTCATTTTGGTACTCCATTCAGGTTGTGAAGTGCTTTCTTGATCTCCTGAACATTTAAATTAAATGTGAGGTAAACCTATATAAAATAACACTATGTAACACATTTTTTGTTCCTGGGTAGTAAGTGTTATTTCCTAATTGCTTATGCCTCAAAAGTATAGAAAATGGCTATTATTCCCCACAAACTTTGCTTTTGTGACCAGGACAGCTCATTTTGTATTACTTTAGTATAAATACATGTCATGTTAATTTGGATTCATATGTTGTTTTTTTCTGACTTTATGTGAACGAAAAGACACAAATTCGCCCGTTTTCTCATTGGAAATTGTGATATTTTGAAATTTACCTGTCCTGGTCACAAAAGCAAAGTTTGTGGGGAATAATAGCCATTTTCTATACTTTTGAGGCATAAGCAATTAGGAAATAACACTTACTACCCAGGAACAAAAAAATAAATGAAATGTGCTACACGGTGTAATACAATATCGGTGTGGTACGTGTAGAGGACCCTCTCATATAACCTATCATCAGTCTGTTTAGGGGATATTGATCCCAAGTAATGTATATTGAGGGTTATGTAGCGTAGCAGGTTCCTGGAGCGGGACGTCTCGTTCAGTAAGGCTAGTGCTCACCCTGTGTGGCACCTTGTATTTGTAGTTTTTGTACTGTGTTTTATTTTGCACTCTTTGTACAGTCTACTGTATGTGTCCTCTGTGCGTTACCATTGCTGGTCACTATGGGGTGCGAAGTGTAAAAAAAGCATTAATATTTTACACAATTTGATTGGCTCTTGTAATACTGAAATGTGCATATTCCCAGATTAGCACTACAAGAGCCAATCAAATTGTGTGAAAACACAAAGCAGGCAGAGCTCATTTGCATACGAATTCCAGATTTAGCTGGCCAGATAAATATTTAGCTAAATGTTCAATCTTATTAAGAGATTTAAGATTTAGTTAAATATTTTGCTAAATGTTAAATATAGTTCAGAGATTTAAGATTTAGTTAAATATTTTGCTAAATGTTAAATCTTGTAACTAGATTTATAAATGATATCTGAATGTACACATTTAAAAAAAAAATATGTATTTATTTTCACAACATTTATAAATCTAGGGAAAAAATACAAGATTTAAGTTAAATCTGGAAAAAAAGACATGTTAAAGCCCATACCTCACATGACCATTTGTTAACTTTTTTGTGTGTGATAATAAATCCTGCCCATCTGAGTGGCATTTCAACTCCAGCTCCCATGTCTGTCTTGCATATCAGCGGTTACCCACACATGTGACACGAGTAACCTGTCACAGCCTTGACGGCTGTCCAGGCAGGCTTAATGCTATAGAATAAGCAGAAGTGATTAAATTGAAGGTGGTACAGTTAAGATCTCCAAACCCTGGCTAACAACTTAAAGACTTCCTCCAGAACTCATCAGAGATTCCCTGCATGTCTGCACTCTGCCAGGGGAGGGCTTCATTAGAGGAAAATAAGCGTGCTGTTAAAGAGTTCCTCGCATTACTTTTTTTTCTTCTATTTCTTCTCTGGTTCCATTATCCTTGGGGCCGCTCGTTTATGCAGTTTTTTTCCCTTTTTTTATTTTAAATTAATATGCTATGTTTTCTGAGCCGGCGAACAGAGGACTACAATTCCATTGGGAAGCTTCCTCGCAAAAGGAGTGGATCACTCAAGCATGCTCCCTCAACACTGCCACATTTAATTGTGACTAGAGGATTGTTATCAGCATTAGAGAAGTCACTTACACTAGGCTCTACAGACTTGTAGAGCTGAAAGATTATATCCCAGCCCCCCTTCTCCAGAGGGATATATTTTACTAGCTCAAGGGCTAAACTGCGGTTACCGGGGTGAATTTCTGAAGCTTAATCTGCTGGCACTGCCCATCTGCACTCTTGCAGGAGCTGCTGAGTGGTGAGCTCGGGTCCCTGTGGAGACTGTCTCCACCCCAGAAGGCAGTGTCCATCTGCCACAGAGGTGCCATTCTTCCTTGGAGTGTTTCTCTTGAATTGTGGGATCGAGAGATACTCGCTTGCTTTATTCACCATCTTTATTGAATTTGGAATTGGAAATTAACTTTTGACAGCTACGTCTTAGTTTGTGCTTATCTTGGCGAAAGCTGACAAATCAGCATGAAGTTTTAACATCTACTCTCATGTAATGGAAATCATTTGAAATTCAGTGTTTGGAATCAAGCTCCTCCCAGAACTGCTGGCAATAAATATAGTGAAGACAATCCAATTATTAGTATAATGTCATTGCACATTAGATTATTTTTTTTCTTTTAAACTCTAATTTTTACATCTAATAGACAAGCCCATTACACCCCACCCTGCATCCTTTCAGGGGTCCTGATCCACATTAAACAATCCTTCACCACACACTGTAATTACATGCCAGCTTTAGCAACACACCACAGCCCATGCATACAGGAAAACCAACTACCCATTAGATCCACAGGCCACTGGTCACCCCGAGTACTCTCTCTCTCTCTCTCTCTCTCTCTCTCTCTCTCTCTCTCTCTCTCTCTCTCTCTCTCTCTCTCTCTCTTCTGTAATCAAGTCTTGTTTATTGCAAATAATGGTCACAGTGTGAAATAAGTGCATTTTAAAATGAAGTGATTGCCTCCCTAAGGACAAGTGACAAGAATTCTCTCCAGACATGCATCTGGGTATCCTTGAAATGTTGTATTGCCAATACACTGTAAAGTTTAATTGCAGAGGTCTGATTGAATATTGAATTAAAATACTTGTTATAGACTACAGTGGGATGCAGATTATATTAACAGAATTGGTGGTGCAGATGGGTGATTAGCAAGCAACGACAGCATACTAAAGTTATTCAGAGCTTTCTCTGTTAGTGGGATCTCTTGTGTAATTTCAGGGATTATTTTTACTTTGTGATTTCAGGAGACAAGGTTTTAGGCCACGGCATGGCACACCCAGGGGAGACTTAGGGTTTGATACAGCAACGTCAAACTAGGTCTCCTCGAACCAGATTTCAAGCCAGTGCTCCTGAAAAAGTGGCTTTGTGTTCGCTCAGTTTAAGATTGAAACTTTCAATGCTAATGGATGACACAGTGTTACATGACCAAAAATAGTTTGTGCCATTACCCACAAACCAAACAACTGACATCGTAGCAGTCAATAGTCAAATAACTATACCCCCCTGACGTCACTCAGCAGTCAAAAGTAAATACCAACTATCGCTCTCTGACATCACAGGTTTAATAAAAGAGGTATTGTTTTGCCTGAGTCTTTGGGCATTATTGCTATCAACAGCACAGTTATACCATTGCAGATATGTTCTGTGGTCTTTTGAGGTATGAGATTTGGCACTTCAACAATATAATGCAATGACTCAAAGACATGCAAGCTGGATCAGGCCATGGCATAAATGAATAAAGAACTGGTTAACCTGCATTCAGAAACAGGTTCATGCAAGTAACCAACTGAGGATTGGAGACACGTGGATCCTATTTCCAATTAAATGTTTCAACCTGGAGGGAAACGAATGAAGAATAGAGCCTTGAAAATCACATAGTACAGTTTTTATAAGGGACACAGTAAAGCTTTAAAATGGACACTGTTAAGTTTATAAAGACTTGAAGCCTATAAGGGGTGAAATGGAGAATTAAATGGCAATAAATTGACTAAATCTCTGTCATCTTTTCACATATTTAAAGAACACATAAAGCTATGAAAGTCATATATTTTCCTATAAGCAAGATGCATATATTATTCTAAATGTATATCAGATTTTTTAATGGCATTTTTTCCATCACAGCAGTTAGTGAAGCAAAAGCGTCTGATCCCCAGTCTACTTAGTTTGTATATTAGATTAATATTGGGATACAGTAGTGTCTGTGGTGTTCAGATCCTACCCCAATGCCACCAAAATATTCAAAAAAAGGGCTGCCACTGCAGGTTTGCTCACTTGTGCTGAAGCTTTAAAAGTGGTGCCCTAAACCCCTGTATCTGTTGCACCCCATTCCAATACGGTACCCTGCTCCTGTTCACAGCTGCAAACCCAACCTCATGGTCCCTGGGGGTTAATTATGAAGCTCACTAAAAGTATGCATCCAACTTTCTGAAGTAAAAACAGTACCCCAGTGCGGCAGAACAAGAGCCCTGCCTGTAAATTGTGGGTGTTTATGTGTTTTGCTGGTGTTTGGCAGGGATAGGGTTAATTCCTGTCCCTGCCAAATACATGCAGGAATGTGGCTGCTCCCAAATGGGATAACTGGTGCTGATTCTATAAAAAGAGAACCTGAAGCTCCCTTAGGGAGAGACTACCAAGGAGCTGGAAACAGAGAGATGGTACAGTGTTTGAAACCTACCTGATTAAGTGTGGGGTTTTTGTGACTGTTATACAGCTTACTGGTCCGATATAGTTTAGAACTGAAATGTTTAAGTTAGCAACAGTTAGGTTTTGTTTTTTTTATTCTGTTTGTGTTTTGTTTAACCCTTTTATTTCTGCTCTGTGAGCAGTGTGTTTGTTTAAATATGTATTTTGTTTTGGAATAATCCAGCGCACCAGCATTTTCAGCCCTGCAAGTACATGTGTGTCTACAGATTTGTCTGGGACGTCACCACTCTGCTATCCTGTCACACCCAGTCTAACACCTAGAGATTTCAAAGGTAAGTGATGAAAGAGTTTGGGGCTAAGAGATGTTTTTTCTTCTTTTAATCACTGGGTGTGATCCCAACTGTACGGGAGCCAAGAACCAGCGTACAGCAGAAAGGCTGGAGGGGAAACCACAGAGAAACAGGTGTAGCCAGTGCAGCCGTTCAGACTTTCTTTAAAAAAAAAATAGAACTAGGTGGCTTTCTATCACTGGGTCAATTATCGGCCCAGTGTCAAAGTTATTTCTGCAGCAGATCCAAATATTTTGTTGTGCTCTACTGCTAGGCTACTGTAATCCATACTTTAAAGTTACCTGTATGTTATTAATCCATGCATTTATTGGCTATAATGTACACATGTTACTTCTGCAATATACAGCAAGTAGGTGCCCCCATGTAGCAAAACTGACAACCCAATTTGACAGCACAGACTGGCACTGTTGTGGTATTTTTGGTGCAAATCCACAGGTATGACAAGGGCAGCGGCACTGTGTTTGCAGTGTGTCACTGCTCTTATTCAATGTCATTGTTAATGGGAACTGCTGCAGCAGGAGCATGTATTAGAATGGGCAAGGAGCGTGAACGATCCTTTCATGACTAGATGAAGGTCTGAAAGTCTACACTTATACAAAGTGGGCTGAAAGCAGCGTATGTACTGTGCACCATCTGCAGTGGATACTCAACATTGAAGTCACCTGTGAACCAATTCGGCACCATTCGCTTTCACTACAATCAAAACAATGTGTGTTTCTAGTACACATCTGCGTCACAGTTAAATAACCACACATAAGGCATGCTGCCCATCTGTGCTTTTCTGCAAGGGTATGCAAAACTGACTGGACCTGTTCTGTTAATACAGTTTAAGCCTTCCCACTGTTCCCTGCAGTGCCCCAGAGCAGGGTGGTGCAATAGTCTGTAAAGTTGGATATGGACAGCCGAGCCTACAAAACTACTGTGACTTCCCAATGAAAGAAAAATACCATAAATACTTGTAGTACTGTCAAAAATCCTATTGTCTCATATTCAGTGGTCTTTGGCCCTTCATAAACCAAACTGCAAGCGCACATGTGGAATTACTTTGATAAACAGTGTTATTGACAGTTGGTTGTTAAAAAAAAAAAAAAAAAAAACTTTAAAAAAACCTACTGATTCTTTCTTTCTTTAAGTAGGGTTTAGTGTGTGTTAGCAGTTAAGCAGCCAAAAGAAAAAAAAACAATCAAAATACTTTATTTGCAGTGACTTAAAACATAAGCATGTTGTTAAAGCTTATATCTCTTTCTGAAATGTGGCATTGGGAAAAATGTGACCAGATATGTTAAGAAACTGATTTAAAAAGAGGGTATGACAGGAGCTGTATTTTATTTATTGAAGAATACATTTTATTATTTATTTTATTAAGGACCGATTCATAAGGTGAGCCTGCATTGTATCAAGGGTCTGGAGCGACAGCGGGGGGCTGCAGACAAACCCTTCAAATTAGAGCATTGCAACAACGGTGAATAGCTGACAAAAAAAAAAAAAAAAGATGGCTCCTTGAGAGCGCTAATAATAGGGGAGTCTAGCAGATTCCAAACAACTGGGGCTTGGAGAGAAAATACATACAGAAGAAACAATGAAGGACACTAACAGAACACTAGGGCAATAACAGAATGGAAAATCTGCACTGCTGCTGTGGAAAATACCCCCCCCCCCCACTGAGCTATAGATCTAAATAATATTTGCTTGTGCCATTACACTGCAAACTTCAAGCTATGGTACCTGAGCACTAATTTGAGTTTATAATGTCTCTTGGGATAGTGCCAGGTATCCCTGGTAACCCATAACAATGTGTCTGCTCTGCCGATGCTTTTAGGAGCTTCAAGACCAAACTGATTCCTTTCTTTAATATTTAACTTGCATAGCAACCTTTTATGAGCTGTGATAATTACAGTCAATTGTGAATAATTAAGTGACTAATTATAGACAATATTATGGCCTTGCTCACTGGCAGCTTTCAAGTCGCATACATCACTCTCCGTCTTTCTCTGTCTCTCTCTCTTACTGCCTGAACAAAGGAATCACTGTGCACCAAAACCCATATTTCACAGCAAAGGATCCAGCTAGCCCAGGAGGGTTAGAAACAGGATTTAATTATGAAAGTTCGCATCATTTCTGAGGTTTGTTTTTTTTGTTTTTATTTCGAAACCCACCTGATTCTACTGAGGAATTGCACTAACAAACAATGTGAAGACAGATCCAGCAGAACTTCAGCTTGTAACTCAACACTTAGACTGTGCATTCAGGATAAAAACAGTGAACACACTTGCCTCGAGCACACGTGCATACCAAAACAGAAAACAAACTTATTTATACAAGTCGAGGAGGGGCACAGCTCCTGTTTCTGCCTGTTTCAATTTGAATATTTTTGCTCGAATGTTCAGTGCGGTATGTTCAAAATTGATCTAAAAACTGCCCCAGTTGAGATGCTTAATATAACTAGAAGTCCAGGGAGGGTCCCTACTTTAATTATTATTTAGATCCACCAATGGAATAGGATTTCAATTTCATAATGGAAATAGGACTCACATTGCATAACAGTTTACTCCATGCCTGGTTTTACTGTACGTTTAATAGGACACACCAGAGCTTGTTACATACATACTATGGTTAACCAAACTCCTAGTAAAACCTGCTATGCAAGAGGAGTCTTCTTTCCATCTCTGTATATACACAAAAACAGTATCAACATGGTACTTTTGCAAACGTTCCTTCTTTATAAACTGGACAACTGTCCCCCAATATTTAACCCCAGTATCCAAACGCCTGTTTAAACAAATTTTGTGTTTGGATCTACTTAGACTGAAGGTGCTAAATGCTTCAAAAACTTTCTCTACTGACTGTGTGAATAAGGCAAAAGACATAAAAAACATATTTCCTCTGCTATCTCTGTAACTCTAACAGATGGCTGTAAGACAGACATACATCCAGCAGGCCACTGAACCCTGATTCTCTTGGCAATGATTTCATGAAAGACAGACAAGTTCAGTACAGCACCAGCCCTGCAAGTCTCATTGGCCCAATAAACACTCTTTCTCTGTATAAATGTATCTTAATACAATAAAGGGCAATAAAGTGAGTTTAAAAAATGCTAGAAATGCTAATCTTTTTTTTTTATTATTTATTTTTTTTATTTTCCATTTGAATTGTGACCTGGCAAAGATCAACCTAAAGTGAAAGTGACCTTGACCATAATAATGTGCAGCACCGTGTTCGACTCGTAATGAACAGGGCTTTCGAGGAAAAATTACCAGGAGTACCTAACTCACTTTTGGAAAGTTGCCAGACGAAGGGTAAGTGACAAGTTTTATTCAAACTTCAGCCCAACCTTTTACCCTGTAAGGATGCAGGTCCTAAAATTTTGTGAAACACTTTTGGTTTCTATCCCCCCACTGGTCACTAACCCTGTCTGAAATGGAGCACCCCAACATTTCAGCCTAAACTTGGTAGAAATACTAAAAATTCTAATTTCAGAGGGTGTTAATGACCAGTGGGGGGACTTGAAACCAAAAGTGTTTCACAAAATTTGGAAGAGTGGTCCCTAAGGTTCTTACAGCAATACTAACATTTTAGGAACTGCATCCCCTACAGGGTAAAGGGTTGAGATGAAGTTTGAATAAAACTTGTCACCCCTCGTCTGGCAACTTTCCAAAAGTGAGTTAGATGCTGGTATTTTTTCCTCGAAAGCCCTGCTCATTACGAGTTGAATGAGGTGCTTCACATGATAGGAGCGTCTAAGTTGAGCCTGGGGTGATTCTTCTGGTCAGTGTCACTTTTTCACTTTAGGTTGACCTTTGCCAGGTCACAGCTCGAAGGGGAAATAAAAAAATTAAAAAATACATTTCTAGCAAAATTGGTTGGGCAAAGGCTCTGTTTGAGTTGGTATGGAATGACCCATATATATAGGTCAGTGATTTTACTAAGCTTTTACCACAATTGACTACACCAGGGTTTCAATTTAACATTATATATCACAGTAATCTTGGACACATGTCAGATCTTTGGCATTTTAATATGGAAATGCTGCTCAGCAAAGGCTGTGTCACTTTTGTGGCTTATTATCAAAACTACAATGTTGCAATGGAAGATACATATTTCCACACTCAACACATGGATTACCAAGCGAAATTCTTTATTTGTACTGTGATAAAAACTCATCACAATGCAAAACCACTGACTTTCTACCAAAGATGCAGGAAATTGTGTTTTAGAAACTTTCTGGAATACTCTTGAAGGTGAATGACATCATCCTCAAGCCCAGACTTGGCACTCTTGAACTTCGATCCCGACAGGGCTTTCTGAAGACTAAGGAGGCAGGCACGGGACAAGAATAAACCTAACCTGCTGTGCCACACTGCAGCTGCAATGCCTTACAGCACTGCCATTAACAGCACAGTGCTGTATTCAGTACAAGAGCCCCTTTTGAAATAACACTGCATATCTACAAACAAAGCAACACATTCTCCAACTTCAGAACAACAGTTCTTAGTAAAGCTGCACTCCTTGGACTGATCTCTGATATTATCAGCAAGGTGATTTGCATGATGTGGGGCCATTGAACACGCTCAGGCATATTTTTGCTGCTGTTATTAGTATGTTGGTGTTGATTTACCTGTTCACTTGGAATGCTTTATTTTAAACCAACAAGACAAAGTAGAGCATGTAAAAGCTGAGTTCTTTTAATCAAGAGGTTCTCAAAGTAGGTGTCGGGTCCCCTGAGGGGTCACAGAGTGAACAAGCACATATCAAAACCAACTATACGGAATGGCAATGCACTCCTGTTCAGTGAAAGTTAAAAAAAATAAAAAAAATAAAAATAATAATAATAGTGTCAAGAAAAAACCTAATGAGGTTAAGGTGTGTTGTCCTAGTCTGAAAGTAAGAATGTTAAAAAGTCTACACAAATGTTACACAAATCTGTATGCCCCAGTTTTCGAACCCTGGAAAAATGCATTTGAGCTTAAATGTTCAGTTTGACACAGATCATAACCTGTCATGCCTTTCATCTGCAGCCAGTATGTCACTACTGCTGGCATTGCAGTTTCCTGCTAGGAATTGGACTTTGTCTTTTTTCTCTGTGGGGCAGCGACAAGTTGTCATCGGATCAGTTGAGGACTGAAGTCTGAGAAGCAGAAGGTAAGTCTGTAAGTAAGTAGGTGTGTACACTGTATACATTAGTAATATATTATTATACTACACGTCTAGATTATCCCAGGCTGCTTTAGACCTTATCAGTATTACCAGCAGATAAGTTTGATAAGCAGTAAGGCAAATGCAGGTCAGCACAAACAGATGCAGCTGGAAAAAGCACTTGGCTGGTTTGCCTGTGCATATGCACAAATGCTTGCTTGTGTAAACTCCTTTATTATAAAGAGAATCAAAGCATAAATATTTAATCTATAGATGCTGTTGTTGAGCCAGTATACAAAACTGCTGTTTATTTAGGTTCTGGATAGTCAAGGATTGACTGCCTTGTTGCGTATGGGGTAGAAGCCCAGTTAGTAAGACTCTGACCAGTCTCATGTTGTGTCTCTCTCTGTTTACTTCAGAGCAACAAATAGTTTGAAACCAACTTGAGCAGGTAACTATTTAACCCTTTCAAAGGAAAAAATCCTCACCTTTTGCTGTTTAGTTTTCCACTCAATCAGGCAAAACTGTACAAAGGTATGTACCCAGTACACTGAAGAAGGCTCTGTTAGACTTAGTGTCAGATAGTTTTACCTTGTTTCCACACTTTATTTTAACTTCGACTGGAAGGAAGCCAATATGACTCAGCCACGACACTATAAAATTACTTCATGCATCATGTTTCACAAACCCATATTTTACTGCCAAAGACTGATTTGCAGAATGGAAAAAGTAGTCTGTAAAATATATATTTTAAACATGAATGGATATTATACACCTGAGCTCTAATCTGGACCCAATGAAATGTAGCACATTATTATTGTCATGTAGTATTTGTAATGACTCTGGGCGACGCAAGGGTTCCAATGAAGGTTTTATTCATTTTTCTAACCAGAACACAGCGTAGTTTACACAACACAAATGTACAGGTCAAGAGAATATTTTTCTACTGTGCCTCTTTCTCTCATTTTTCTCTTTCACATTTTTATCATATCTGGTTTCTCTATGGCAAACACAATAGTCCAAAACGAAACTTAAAAGTGCAGTCCTCCAAATCTGAACTGATACATTATACTAACTATTTCAGTCATAAATTATCAACAGAAGTTCTAATTCCCCCAAATGAATGTCCTTGGCTGAGCACGATTGTGCCTTAATTAGCATTTCCTGGTTCTATTTGTGCTAAAGGAGGGCTATGGGTCAATAATGAACTGCAAGATCTTTAACGAAGAACTGAGTACAATTGGAGCAAAGCTACTCCATGTAACTTCTAATTGAACACTGCCTTTTAATATCATTAGCATTTTACTTTTACAAGTAAACTGTTCATTACAAAATTATGCTTTAAACACTTTTTTAAATTAGAGTTCAATACTTATTACAGATTTCTAGTACCATTTAACACTAATAAATTTAATGAGGTCACCTTGGTGCCTGATCACGAGATCTCAGGAGTTAAAATACACGGGCTCGGCCTTTACTTGGAGGTGCGGCATCCAAGAAAACCCTCCGAGTCAGAATTCATAGCCCAGGACGGTGTTGCTGGAGGTGCTGCTCGTCGAATGAAATGTTACAGCAAGGTCCTGTCTAGTCTGTGGGGATTGCAGACCTGATAACCTTCTATGAGCAGAGAACTCCCATGCCCTGGTTAAAACCCCACTGAAATAGGATGCCCTGGTTAATTCTCAAACAGCATAATAATAAGCCCAATGAAGAGGCCATTGCTGCTTGATTAGAACAGCAATCTCAACCTAACCAGCACCCGGCGAAGCCTCAAGCTTTTACAGTACGTGACCGAGAAAGGTACAGAGGCTTGTGATGATGTCTGCAGTCAGACAGAATTTATCACGGTGTTGGATTAAGCTTGGAGTGTGAAGTGACCCCAAAAAATTCCTTTGGGGTTTTTTAATTTGTATATCACCTTTTTTGTTAATTCTAGTCATTTTATGCAAATAACATTTTTTTTTTTTTTTTTGTATTTAGATTTGGAATGCTGGTCCATGCACGAGCTATAATGAAAAGTGCATTGTATGCAGGTAGCCCTCCTGAGTGGTGTCCCTAAGTACATGCATTAGCTGCATGTCCTTGTTGCTTTTGTGGCTCTACTTGCACTGCAGATTAAGGACAATCCAATTCTATATGAATCCATATTACAGTGCATGCCAGTGTGCCTTTGTGGTAATATTTACCACTGCAACTCGATAAGTGTGAGAGCTCAATTTGAAAACACAACACCATCTGTGTACAGTTTCTTTAGAACAGATACTCTGCCCTTATTTCATCTTTGCCGTATCCTATTCTACCATTGTGGAGGCCCACAGTCTCTTTAATGCACAGCTCAGCAGAGTCGACAATAATTTTCTGCAGCAGGGAGATGCAGACGCTGGGTTTTGAAAACAGCACTCGGTTTTGCTCAGAGCTTGAGTGCATCAAATCATATTGATTTAAATTAACTTAATATTCTGCTTTTTCTGATTGTATTTCTGTCATGAGTAGCAATCTATAGCAGATCAGATTATGGTAAGAGTGTCAGACGTGTAGATGAAACACACACTGCCCGGGAAAGAGGGCACCCCTGCTCTAACTCCAGAACTTCAAGGGTTGTCTAACATCTGCAGTTGAATGCCTGCCTGTAATGCTTTGCTACAAAGATTCAGAGACAATAAAACAGAAGCAATGAAATGCACATTGTGTGGGTGGCTGATGGCCCGCTCTATCCTGTGGGGCGCAGGCAGATGGAGGTTACACTTGCTGTGTCATGAAACCTTTTTACATCAAATACTATCAACCAAGCTAAAGCCACATCAATGTACAAACAGCACCTATAAAATAAAATGCAAACCATTCCCTGCTGTATCAGACTGCTGCACAATACCACTGCACCACATAATCCTGTCAAAACCTGCATATAGCAGTTATAACTTTCACTTCAAGCTATCTTGGCAGTGTGGCTCCCACTAGCTTTGCTTTTGCAAAGTTATTCTGCACTTACTTACTGACTAGCTGGCGTTAAACCTCCCCTGTGCACAATAATTTCAATTTGGTGCAACTTCCAGGGTGATTTCAGCTTGCATAAAGCTGTCTCGAATGCTTAGTGTGGAAGAGCTGCTGCTCTCCCTTACTGGTGCAGACAGACTAATATGTAAAGTAAATGCAAGGCTGGCTTTCACAGATAGGTATTCTCTGCACACAGGAGATGAGCAATAGTTAGCTCTGCACCTGTTTTCTATTTCTGACTATAGTCCCTGACAGCCTAAAGTTTCCACCAAAAACTTTGAGTATAATCGTGCACAACATACATCACTAACTGTCTAAAAATATAACACGTTTTAATGGAAAAACGCATTACTAAAATCAGACAGGGAGAGATAACAAACAGGCAATATTCCCAATGGTCTTATTGCCAAGAATTGGCATTCTTTTCTGAGGAAGACCATAATATACTGTGTAGATTTCTAGCTAATGTAATTGCAAACCCGTCATTTGAATTTCACAGTCCACCGAATTGCTGAGCAGTATAGCAGAATAACTGCTATAAATTAGCCCAGATGCATCAATTGATCTGAAGGATTCCCATTTAAAGCATATTGATCCCTGCCTCTAGGATATTACCAGAGCCATGCTCATACATCCCCAGCAGTGGACAGCAGGAGCCTGAAGCTGCTATCTTTATCTGGTGTGCAGATAAGGGAGCTGCATGAGAGCTTTAAGCTGCTGTAATCACAACCCTGACAGAAGATAGTGCTTTTCCCAAAAGACTGCAAGACCTCAGGGCCGGCTTACTCTAGTCATTTGAAGCTTCTGGCTCTAATCTTCTACTGTTCTGTGCTACTTCAAAAACCTACATATGCTTTAACTGTGGACGTAGCGCACACACACACACACACACACAATTTGCTTTATCCTTTTAGATGCTTATTTGCTTGGTTAGCTTTGTGAAGCTTGTACTGTGAGTGTATGGATGGTGCTCTGTGCAAGGCCTGCAGCTTCCACCTGCCTGTCTCCCTGTTTTTTCTCTGCTATATTTCATAGGTGCAAGTATATATATATCTATATATATATATATATATATATATATATATATATATATATATATATATATATATATATTATATATAACAAAACAATAATATGCAAATACAGAAATATTCATTTATGTGTATGAAATGTCAGTGATGACACCATAGGGGGCACTGTTCTCTCTGGGTCCTATTTATAACGCAAGCTTGTAAGAGGTTCTGAGCCCTGTCCCCAAACACACACACACACACACATACACATGTTTGTATTCCTATGCTTGTGGGGACTTCTCATTGACTCTCATTATAGTTTTATTTATTATTTCTAACTCCAGTCAGACAAAACTCCACACAGGTGTCGACAACAACGAAATATGTTGGAACTTTTTTTTTTTTTTTTTTTTTTTAAAGGCATACTTAGTTCTTAAAAAGGTGTTTTACAAAGTGTGGATGTCCCCACAACGTAGCTTTTTCAGGAGTTACTATCTTTGTGGGGACATTTTCTCAAATGTTGTCCCCACATTCATAGTAATACCTGTCCACACACACACACTGTCCTCAAGCCTCAGAACTCGTGAAGTGCTTCGCAGACCAAACAGCCTATTTGCTTATTTGCATTTAAGCCGAGACCTGCCATACAATTGAAGGAAGTAATTTATTAAACAAGGTCTATTCTCTTACTATTGTTTTTTTGTAGTAGATTGTTTTTTTGTCCCCTCAGAAGCAAGCAGCGTTATGAAGAGCCATGATACTATTTAGAGGGGGTCAAGAAGAGCTACTTCCTTGTAGTGACCCCTGGGCAACGTCTCTGACAGCAAAAAGCTCTTCAAATTGAACTTACTATGCAATGCTTAAGCAAAGCAATGTTGGGCTTGGTTAGTACTTGGATGGGAGACCACCTGGGAATACTGAGTGCTGTAGGCTGCATGTTAAGCTCATATGTATATATATATATATATATACATATATACTATTTAGACTCCTTACCATGATTATATTCACGGTACAGGCACCTCAGTTACATTTTCTGTTGACTGTGAGGTTTTCAAATATAGAACAGTGCAACTATAGACCGATTGTAATATTGTTGATCCACTGCTGTTTACATAACTAAAATAGAGCCTTATGTTTTTAACATTTGATTAAGTAGCCTGTAGTGGTGAACAGTTAAACATGTGAGTGTACAGCACATAAAACCTCTAGGCAAGTTACACTGTTAAAAAGTGAAAATCGATAGCTGTCAGACCTGCACATTACCTGAATTAGCGGTTCATCGAAGGGACTAAACAGTTGTGCTGATTAATACAGGTGGTAGCTGCTTCAAGTAACTAAAAAACAACATTATATATTAAAACATAACACAAGTTCTAATCTATTGTGGCAAACCGTTTTCCCACAGGCAGGGGCTTCTCACAGGCGGAGGTGGGGTGCGAACCCGGGACCTCTGGCTCTGAAACATAGCACTGTTGCCACTGTACAAAAAAGCCAGCTCCCTTGCAGGAGCTGATAGCGGGCTTATATCTTCATATTTGATTCTGTCACCTACCAGCCCTGACCCCTACCCATGTGCACACTACAATATTAACACTTTGATAAGAGTAGTAATGAAGGTACGCTTTAAAACAGTTTGTGTAAACTCTGTGGAGTTCAAGAAGTTGCCCTGCCAAAACTCTAAGAAAAAAACAAAAAAACATACATGCATTATATAATAGATACATAGATAGGAAACTTAAGATGGTACAATCATACTCACAGTGACTGAAGGGGGGGTGTGTGTGTGTGTATGTGTATATATATATATACACACGTTAGGATGCAGAAAAAACATGCAGGGAACAACTCAAGAGGCATAAAATATAGCACAGCATCCTTGAGCTCTTCAGGCATCTGAATGCAATGTTGGACACAGCCACTTGATTGTTTAACTCGAGGCTGGTAGTGCAGCGATGGGGGAGGGCTGTGAATCAGAGGCTGGTGTGCCAAGGATTTTGTAACAATGCTTGTGATGTTTCTCTCGAGTGCTCAGTGCCCAATTAAGGGTCCGGTTCCAGTCATTGACTTTTAAAAAGCTCTGCCTCTCGACTAGCAGTATAAGCAGCAGCAGCAGCATCAATGCATGAGATGGAATTATTCTAACCTTGCTGGAATTGGACAGCGCCATGCATTCTGTCACTGATCCTCTTCCCCTCGCCATATGGCATGAGATTTTACATGACAAAAAACAAAAACAAAAAACTAAAAAAACCTGTAGGGTTATGAAAATAATCACATTAACACTTCAGCAATAACAACATTATGCCATGACTAAATGCCAAAGGATTACGAGTGCAGTCTTTGTGTACTTATGCCATAAGCTCTCAAGAGCACATCAGAGTTGCCAAAAACTCACCTCCACTTCCACACCTTGTGCGAAGCTACCACAAAGATACAGTACAGCTGAATCTCAAGTATGTGTTGTCATCTTGTAAAAAATGACTAACTGGGAGTGTGTGCACTGGTAACAGAAAAACTGAACAATTATTTGCCCTCTCTCTCTCTCTCTCTCTCTCTCTCTCTCTCTCTCTCTCGTAGGGACTCCTGGACTAGCAATCCGTTATCTATTGAGGGTTGGGGTCAACTTCAATTGTTTGTTATAAACACAATGCGTCAGCCCCTGAGTTGTACCCTGCTTGCCTGGACACTGTAAAACCTTGGAAGAATAATACACTCTGTGTCCAGTATGTCAACTCTCACAAAGGATGAAGTAATACTTTTTACAATTGGGAGTCAGATGTGCCACTTGGCTTTGCAGACCCTGGCACAAAGGAGACTGGTGCTGCTAGCAGTGCAAGCCAGCTCGACAACAGAATTAAAAAGCAATGAACAGTAATAGCAATGAAGAGGACACAGTGCACCTAACGACCGCCAGCAGTGCTGCAGATTCCTGCTAGCGCTCAGGACACTTTGAATCTTTCAGGAGCCTTAGGCGACCACAGTGCCACAGAGAATGAAAGGGTGAAGTTTTACCAGGCTTCAAAAACAACACCGATAAACAAGTTGCAATCTCTGCTTTTATCTACTTACAATGTAGATTGGACAGCTTACAAACTCGACGTGAAAGCTGCTCTTGGTTATTTATCCCCAGTCAAGATGTTATGGCGTGTTTTGCCGGTGTTTTCTACTGACAGTTAAACCCCAGGGATTCCACACACATCGAGGAGGACTTGTTATAAAGCTGTTTTGGCTCCTATGCCTGTGTGCAGACTGGGATTTTAAACGTCTGGCTTTGCAGTATGTTTGAAGAAGTCTGTAGATATGACGTGAAGTTTACAGGTTTGCTCCAATTTGCAATGATATCCTTTCATTATTATAGGACCATGGTGTACTGGCTGATTCCACTGTGAAATATTAACACAGTGCATTGCCACCATGTTGCAATTGCACTATCAATAATAACCGCTTGGCAAGGGAGAACTCTACACAAATCAGCTAGCGTCTGTACAATCAGACAGATGGTAGAAAACACTCAAAGTGCTCAAACGTAATTTTTGAAGTATAATTACAAATGTTGAGATAACGTCTATGGTGGGTTTCAAAGCAATGCAATCTCCATGGCCTCATGAATAAAACACAAAATACCATAACCCCTTTTAAAGCAGAATGGAGTACCTTATACCACTTAACCTTCCAATCATGACTAAATAAAATATTTCTTGTAGCCCATATAGCCTCTCTATGTGTGAATGCCAGGGCTTCTAGGCACATACCTCCTTACAGTGCAGTTGATATGGACTTTCTTGGGAATGCTAGTATTCTGGTGAGAGGCTGCAGTATGTAAACATGGAGAGGTGCTTTGAAAGAGGGGCATCAGCACAGAGGTTGAAGGGTTCGCTTGGAGTTCTGTAAAGGGCTTTTCACACTAGCCATTTCGAGCTGGGGCAACCCCGGGTTGAACAGCAAGCGCTTTCACATTGCCAGTTTCAACCCGAGACGAAACTGTTTTACCGGGGTGAACTCACCCCAGACAAAAAGTAGGGTTGAGAATTTTCAACCCCAGACAAGCGCTCACCTCCTCCATTAAATGTGAATGAAACAGGGTTACATTCGCCTCGGGTTGCAAACGCGCATGACAGTAGCCAAAAACAAACGTCAAGGGGCAAGGGTCGCTTGCAGTTGTAAAAAAAAAAAAAATATGGCAAAAGTGCTATGGAGCAACGATGAGGTCTGGGAGTTGCTCAGTCTTTGGGCAAATGAAAACATCAAGCGGCAGCTGAACAGAATAAAAATAAACTTAAAAGTAGCATCCAGGATTGTGAGTGTTGTATCGAGTTTGCTGTACACGAGCCCTCCTTTGCAAAATAATCCAAAAAAATGGGGGGGCCTTGTCGGATATTTACTTCTGCCACTGTGTTTCCCAATTCTATCAATTCCTAGATGAATTCTGATTGTGGAATGAAGACTGCTCATGAATGTTGATCTTCAACCCACTCCTGCCTAGTGAAGGGGAAGCCCAGAGATTCTCTAATTGGGCAAGACGTTCTAACTATAACCATACCAAATCGTACAGTATGAAAACCCAGAAATGACTCAGATGTTGTCTCGCTAAAAAAAAAAAACTTAACAAAGTTTAAATATAGGTCTGTAACAAAGTGCCCGCCCCTGTGTATATTATCTGTTATGTGTTGCGTGTGGTGTGTTTAAATGTTGGTGTATAGACATTGGTACACGGGATATAAACGGGTCTGTGTAACACGAGTGTTTAAAAATGTATATGTGTATTTAGGCACCAGGATTGCACAGCACTTCACGTGCAAGTAAAATGTAGTAATATGTGAGCACGGGGAATTGCACTTTATTAATTCACGTGCTGGGATTCAAGTGAATAATTAATTGGTAATTGAATCCCAGCACAATAGTATATATAGATGCACGTTTCACATACAGGGATTGGAGACGGAGGTGCCATCTGCTCACATAGTACAGTTAATTGACGGGATTGGAGACGGAGGTTGTAACCAAACTCCACACAGTCTGTTGTCGTTTGTCTTTATTTTGGCGTAGAGGGCCGTGTCCTGTGTTTTCGTGTTTGTGTAAACTTTTTATTTTGTATTAAACCGGCGCCAACAGGCGTCTTCATCACTTCATTTCATCCGTCCTGTGTTTTGTATATTTCATTACCTTTCCTGGTTCTGACGCCACCCACTTCGGCCGTCTCTGTGACAAGGTCCAATGGGTGTCTGGTGGATGATTTCATAAAGAAAGCTCCTGTGCTACCACGCTCCAGTTGGCAGTGATTCACAGGGATCAGGTGCCAATAATTGACAGTGGGTTGTAACCAAACTCCACACAAGCTAGGCATAAAGGGCTTGCTGGAATGTAGTGTGTGTGAAAGAATCAGCTCGTAGTACAGTAATAAGTCAAGACCCTGCTACGCAAGAAGACCTTGCTTTAAAGATGCATGCAGGAAACCTCAGAAAAAGCTTTTCTCTTTTTTACAGTTTTATATTTTATTTTATATTTTAGTCATCAGTCCATCATTACGGTACCTTCGCATTGCTTTGAAATATATATATATATATATATATATATATATATATTATATTATTATTATTAGATATATAATTATTATATATATATAAAAATTTAAAAAAATAACAATACCTTTTTAATTTTTTTTATATGTATCATCACCTGCTCCTGTACTGGGGTGGGGCACTGTGAGCAATGCTGACACAGGGTCACATTTTCTATTCATAGGCCCTTAGATGGAAACCTCCAACAGGTTTGGCTTTGCAGAACCAAAGAAGGAATATTTTCATCAGCACGCCAAAAAGTTTGCTGATCTGTGTATGTATGTATATATGTATGTATGTATTTGCACCCATGAGAGTAGTTGATATATTAAAAAGGAGGTACTGCAGTGGGCAAGTTGGCGTTGGAAAGCCATTTATTCGAATGCCACTGGTTATAGCTACTGATAAACCTCAGTCATAAATTGCATAAATTATCTAGCATAATGCACACAATTAACAATGTTAATTAAAATTTTAAAAAACAAGCCAATACGTTAGCCATTGATTTTAATGACTGCATGTAAAAAAAAAAAAAAAACGAGGTACTGCGTTTTAAATAGTTCAACTCGAAAGCAATTACAGTTAAAGATCAATGTGCTCATGTGCACTGCAGGGAACTTCAATGTTCATTACTTCGCATTATAAAAGCATGTGACCAGATTTACTGAATGGTCTTTATCGTTATCTGTGTTTGGAGAAAGATTAGGACTTAAAAACCTCAAAATCAACGATTACCAATGATCTTGCAATGGAGAATATGGGGTAGGAAGGATAATGTATTTCTACTTTCAAATGCTTATTTGGTGTGGAAAACAGGTCAGACCTGCTCTAAGAGTTCCTTGAAGTGAATTTGCCTCCTAATGTTAGACACTGAGGACACTGAGATCTCATCTAAGGAATGGAGCTCGGTATGATTCTGCACTGGTCTTTACCCCCAAGAGTGGCTTGCTGAGCCCCTTAGTAAATTTCCTAAATACTATATATATACTGTACTGTACAATACTGTGTGTTCACAGTGCCACAAGCAAGTGGGTCCAGGTTGTTTGTACTGCATATATATATATATATATATATATATATATATATATATATATATATATATATATATATATATATATATATATATATATATATATATATATATATATATCTGTCATCTGTGGGATGAAAAACTAATGTTCACGTTTAATAGTTCTGTCAGTTAGTCTGTAACATGGCAGATACTGTTGTCATTTGGAAGTAGAGGATGGTGTAATAGTACACAGATATTACTGATTGAGTAGAAGCTTGTATAAATTGATTGAGTACAAAATTCCTACTATTTTCTGCATGAGCGGACAGACAGAGAGAGAGAGAAGGGGAGAGAGAGAGTGGTACTGCAGTGCTGACAATAGAAATGCTTCACAAACAGCAACAGGCAGGACTGTAATCGTTGGTACACTCCTGGTCGTAGATTTTATATCAGTAGTGACCCACAACCATTTTAATCCCCTGTTTTGTGATTTTGAGATATCTCAGTTTTAATCCAGTGCAAATTCCTCACGTGGTAATAGTGCTAATACGCAACCATACTGTAATGTACCTCCACCTGACATCGTAAAATCATGTATAGTTTTTACAATAATTTATAATATGCTTTACCATCGTGTGTAAACAGTGTCAGTGTCTGTACAAGGTTATTTAAACAGACCTGCTGTAGAGGGAAGAGGGAGACCTTGATTAGCCCTGGGACACTAAACCACAAGTCAAGGGCAGCTGGGTGCCAGGGTAGAACACTCACCTTGAACATGAGAGATTCTGACCGGCCATGCTAGATGAGATTCCAGCTCACCGTGGAAAGATCCCACAAATAAATACCTTGCCTGTGTTATCTACCTGTTCTACATGAATTTGAATGCCCTGTAGCTTTGAGTCAATCATGCTCCCAAGCTGGTTCTTGGGAACTGTATTTCCAAACCATACTGCTACTAACAGAGTGGTGCTGCTATCAAATTCAGTGCTGCAGTCTGGTGTCACTGATCCTGCGCTGCCTGCAGCCCTTCTGCCATTCTGCAATTTCCCTGAAATTCACAGGGAAGACCATCTCAATTATAGATAGCAACTCACACAGGTCAACTATCAGGAGTAAAAAAACATGCACAGATGCTTGCATTTTGTCTCAATTACCTAAACCCTTATGCAATACCCTTTTCCTGGGAGTGCAAATTAAATTGCAGTCAATTAATAATCCATTGCCTGTTTTTTTTGTTTTTTTTCATTCTGATGTTTCCCTTGACTTATTCAAATCAAAGCAGACTGCTGGATATCATCTTCCAGGATATTTTCTCCAACGAAAAGAAACTTTAGCTCCAGACATGCGTGTGCATTCAATAACAATTTTCGGAGGTACTGCAGTGATGCTGTTTAGAAAGCTGAACTTTTAAAGTACAGTAGGGTTATGAACCTGTTTAAAAAAGTGGCAAAACAAACTGATTATTTTAAGCTAGAATACACTTAAAAAAATTCCATGAAAAAAAGTACAGAAGTAGGCTTAATGGGCATCAAATGCGCCTCTAATTGCGCTGTAATGACATGTGGTTACATGGTAAGTACATTGTAAAATACAGTTGTTTGTGTACAAACTGTGTTGTTGCAGTGTTATAAAGTGTGAAGAGACCCCATAATGCGTAATCATGGACAAGTCTTTCCAGTAGAGAAAAGTTTTCCTTCTTAAGAGTACAAATTCCTCAGAATGTTTTGCTAACCTTCATATTTGGCCCATTCCCCTGGCTTTGATACATCCCAGAAGTCAAGAAACAAAAATCTAACTGATTAAGAAACTGGACCAAACTTTTACAGCAACGTGTCAACTTTGGAAAAGCAGCCCCCTGCCAGGACATTGTGAAAACTGGCATACACCCTTTAAATTCTTAAGCTCTTCCCAAGTGTGTGTTTTTACTGAGGCTCACTCATCTGCTCTTACTGCAGCTGACGCAATCAGCCCAGAATGTCGCAAATACTGGTTAAGCCAATACACACAGTGCTGCATGTTTTAAGACCTACCTAAAGGCTTCACAGGAGTTACACAGTCAGTTTACAGATAAAACGTAGCACAATTAAAGCTGAAATGCCCCCCCCCCCCCCTTTTATGGTAAGGGACAAGTATAGCATTCAGTTATTCCTTCATATATAATAATACTGCATAATACAAAGAAATGTGTCTTACATGGTTTTAGTCATGCAGGCAAATAAATCTACTACTTTGAGGCCTATCAATCATATGTTGCAGAACTCCAGTAAAACACCTGTAAACTCAATTCTTCCCTTCTGGATGATACAGCACTCTACCTTTAATGCACTTTAACTTGCACTGATCTGCTCCCTGTTTTACTGTATTTACTCCGGCACTGAACCCAATCTGTAGTATTTTGTATTCCACCTGCACTCGAATCTAACCCTGATGTAACTATGAACACTGTTATCTGCTCTTGAACTGCCCCGATATCAAATCGTACTGTGTTTTGTATACAACTGTAAGTCACCCTGTGTAATAATAATAATGTTGTTCAATTCAGAAATACAGTATGGAATATCATGGTCATTTTGGCTAATCGATTCTTTTGTAGTTTTACACAATTTAATTTCAGAACATCTCTGAATTGTTGTATAATGATATTTAACTAACGCAAAGAGCTGTCGCGTTTCTGCTCACAGCCTGGATATGGATATGCAAGCCATTAATCCTGTGTTCTTAAGGCAATGGTACAGGTAGCTCAGTCAGGTAGACTGGGTGTCTGTCTGCTGGCTGCATACTGAAATCCTGTTTTGGTTGTAAACTCTCCTCCTCCGCATTCCCCTCTCCCTGTAAACGCATGCCCCGTGTGTTTTTATTTTTAGCAGAGGTGTGTTTGGGCTCGGTGGTTTCCAAGCAAAAGGTGACATTACCAAGGATCTGAAAATAGCAACGGCACACGCCAGAGCAGAGCAGAGCAGTACAAAGCAGAGCAGAGCAGAGCTGAGAAAAGCAGAGCAGAGCACAGCACAGCAGAGCTGAGAAGAGCAGAGCAGAGCAGAGCTGAGAAGAGCAGAGCAATGCATAGCAGAGAAGTGCAGAGCAGAGCTGAAAAGAGCAGAGCAGTGCAGAGCAGAGCTGAGAAGAGCAGAGCAGAGCAAAGCTGAGAAGAGTAGAGCAGAGCAGAGCAGAGCAGAGCAGAGCAGAGAAGAGAAGAGCAGAGCAGAACAGAGAAGAGAAGAGAAGAGCAGAGCAGAGAAGAGCAGAGCAGAGCAGAGCAGAGCAGAGCAGAGAAGAGAAGAGAAGAGCAGAGCAGAGCAGTGCAGAGAAGAACTGAGAAGAGCAGAGCAGAGTTGAGAAGTGCATAGCAGAGCAGAGCAGAGCAGAGCACAGCTGAGAAGAGCAGAGCAGTGCAGAACAGAGCTAAGAAGAGCACAGCATAACAGAGCACTGCAGTGCTGAGAAGAGCATAGCAGAGCAGTGCAGAGCAGAGCAGAGCAGAGTGGACAGGAGCAAAGCAGTGCAGAGCTGAGAAGAGCAGAGCAGAGCAGAGAACAGCAGAGCAGAGCAGAGAACAGCAGAGCAGAGCAGAGCTGAACTGAGCAGAGCAGAGCAGAGCAGAGCTGAGAAGAGCAGAGTAGAGAAGAGTAGAGCAGAGCAGAGCAGAGCAGAGCAGTGCAGAGCAGAGCGGACAGGAGCAAAGCAGTGCAGAGCTGAGAAGAGCAGAGCAGTGCAGTGCAGAGCAGAGCTGGGAAGAGCAGAGCTGAACTGAGCGGAGCAGGGCAGAGCAGAGCAGAGCTGAACCAAGCAGAGCAACGCAGGTGCGAGTGAGAGTTCCCCTTCCCTGCTGGACAGGCAGGTAGGCAAACTACTGCAAAGAAGAGAGTGAACTCTGCAAGACAACAGTGTTGGGGAAATGACTCCTGCCCCAATCCTTGCAATATCCTTCACCCTAGCTATCTTTTTGTACAGTATAATTTGATCGTCTATTTTAACCGTTTTGCACTCATTTCCTCAAGATTTTTTAGATCATGAGAATTGTGATTTTTGTATGAAATGTCTTTTTTCTGTAAATTGTATTTATAAAAAAAAAAGTTACAATAAAGGTATTTTGCTAAATTTAAAATATCTATCTATCTATATGTCTATCTATTATCTATCTATTTATCTATCGATCTATGTAGCTATCATATTCGATGAACAGAAAAATAAACTGAAAAAATGAGGAATGCCAGACACATTTCTTCAGAAGCATTGTACATCTGTAAATCACAGAAATGTGACAGGAATGAGGCTGACTGTTTGTGATCATCATGAATCTTTCCTTTTGTTTGTTGATTCTTCCATGGTACTTGCATAGTGTTTCTTTTCTAACCCAGTCAATTTGACTTTAAAGAATATAACCCACACGAGAACAGTCAATGCGATATACTGAGTAGACACACACAAAGTAGACCTACTGTACTTGCTCTATTTCAAAAACAGATTATAACCTCTTATGCAGCATAATTTCATCTACTTGTGCAGCTAGACTGCAGATAACCAAATCACCTGGTAAATGATTAAAAGAGATAATCAATATAGTTAATAGGAGATTAAGAAGAAAGTATTGTGATTAATAAGGTAACATTGTTCCTAGAAGCTACGATACACCCAGTTCAAGTACCTAGAGTACAAACACATGGTTTTAGACAAAAAGAAATCAATCTCCACGTCCTAGCAAAAAAACTGCTAAACAAAACACTGTTTACTCATATCACAATCACAGCCCGTGGTACAGTTTACAGTTTACAAAAAGTGGGATGATCCAGAGCCACACTAACATGGCCAAGCCAACCCTGGAACAATACACTGGATCACCCTCACACTGAACATCTCATTTCCATACAGTGGCTATGCCTTCACTCCACCACTATTTTAAATGAAAAGATTGGCAAGTGTACAGTCTCCTGAACTGTCAGTCCAAGCCCTTCCATGTGTCATAATAATAATAAAAGTCTAGACAGAGGTGAAACAATGACACTGATTACTGCCAATTTCAGTATGCCCCCAAACTAAGCTTTAGGCTATATTTAGATTAAAACGAGTCACTCTGGGTGACTCGAGAGAAGATGGGGTGGGGACTGCAGCTGACACGGTCCGGCGATGACACATGCTGTGAAGCAGTTAACAGTTTAGTGCTAGAAATAGCTGCCCCCCTAACCTTAGACACTGAATAGCTGGCATTGCTGGGGATCCTGCACCAGAGCTCCACTGCAGTTACAGTTGAAACACACAGGCTCAGTTATGTTTTAAGGCACATTTTAATGCACCAGCCTAGTTACATGTGCATCTGCATGATATATGCAAATTTATAAAGTTAGTTAATGTACGACATTGGGCTGCATACTTTGAGGAAACACAAACTACTGATTTACATCTGGGTTGAAATATGTCATAAATCATTTTGCACAGGGTGTTCCTGAAATAAAGAATATATCATTTAAAGCTATTTTATTCTGCTGGGTTTTCGCCAGTCCAACAGGGAACACAAAACAAGCTTATAGCTTTTATGTTAAATGTCTAGTACTGTAAGCTTGCAGTCTGCAATAAAACATTTTCTGCAGCTTTTACTGATGAAACAAAAACATACAATAGAGATACATTTTACTGATGGGCGAATGACAATGCTGTCAAAAGAAAATGCTTGATTTTCAACCAGTGTTTTAACCACAACCTCTCTCTCTCCCTTTCCTTCTCTCTCCCTCTCTCTCTCTCTCTCTCTCTCTCTCTCTCTCTCTCTCTCTCTCTCTCTCTCTCTCTCTCTCTCCTCTTCAGTACTTCAGTGCTAGTTCCGATACTGAAAAAACAACCCGAGCTGTCAGTCTGCCGCGGGGAAGAGACAGCTGCGATAAAGTTGCTCTGTTGTGGAAACTTGATCAGCTTACACCAGCATAGTTTGTTGTCAAACGTTCTCATTTGACGCCTGCACTGTTTTGTTATTCCAGTGTTTTAATAGCTCTTGTAAGAGAATGAGGATGAAAGGGTATTGTCTTTGTTTTATTCTTTTCTTTCATATGTTTTGTTGTAGAAACAAGGGCAGCGCACTTTCTTAATATGTGTTTAAGAAAAGGATAAGCTTTGTTTTTAAAACAAAACCGCACTTTGTGGCTATTTGATGATACAGTTATCAATATCCTGGGCAGACACTGAGGCAACTTCTTGTGGCTGCCTATGCCTAGCATTAGCTTTGCAGACATCAGGATACTGTACTCACTTTCCTATAGCTTGCATGCAGAGGAGGTGCTTAATACATGATCCAAGGTTGCACCTTGACTAGATAATAAACATCTGCTAAGTGCAATAAAACAGATCCTGCAAGTACACTAATGAGTCTATTATAAAAATGAGACTATTAAATTGCTATGAACAGTGGCTGATGTTTAAAATAGGGCCCCCTGTGTATCAAGGTTATGAAAATCCATCAGTACATGATGTCAGCTCCTTTAGTGTAATTCTGCCAATAAATATGTACAACACCAGGGAGAATACTTCAGGTCCGTGGCCGTTTAGATTCATTAAAACCTGAGGTTCTCTTTGGAAAGATGTACTAGGAGGAGAGGTTTTGTTTCCAGTGTCAATGCCCCAACGTATTCTCCAGTTGCTAACACAAAGACAAAGTGAACAAGAGGCTGTTTGCGTGTACACAGGGTGCCATGAAATAAAGAAGTATCAAATAAACACGGACAACAGTTTGAAGATTAAAGTGAATCGATGCTAATTAAAGGCAGATGACCTTCCCGACAAATATTATGAAATCCAATATGGATTGACTGATTTAATTAAGCAACAACCGGAAGTCGGGTTTTCAGCAGAAACGGTTTGGTTTCAATCAAGTTTTAATTTATTTTGCAAAGGATTCTAAAACGATGAATCAACCATTAATTAACTCACTTTTTTTGTTAGAATTATGAATGCAATGTATAACTGCTTATTTCTGATTTTGCAGTTACTCTTAGACAGAGCAGTGTGTTAAACATGACGACACAGATTAGAAACCGCAATGCATACAATCCCCTAGGGTTTTTATATGTTTTCTGAGTGATGATTCACAGTGCAACAGCAAACAGCAGTGTCTATAACATGAATTATACAAATAATATATGATACACCACATGCACCTGCATTAACAGCAGTACCATGGCAGAAAGAGAGGAATCGGTGCTACTGTACAAACACCAGGGAAAAACTAGATAATGATGGAAGCCGATCCTGTATTCAATGCTGTCAGCGGGACTTGCTTGCTCAACACTCTCCTCCCTCCTGTTCTCTGGGAGTTCTTCAGCGTTATGATGTTTTAAATTAAGGGCAAACAAACAAGTGTTACTAGAACTGTTGCATCCACTACAAGGTTTAAGCTTTCAAACTATAAGAATGACACACATACTTGCGTGACCCCTGTACCACTGGAATCATCTACAGCACAGCTGAAATCACTAGTGCATTGACAGATTAAAAGCATCACGGTAGTACGGTAAAGCACAAGCAAGCAGGATAATAAACATACACTAGATGTGGTAAAGCTGAAAAAAGTATAGTATTGGAAAAGCAAAGTATAATTACCTTTACCTGTTTACCCTGTGTCAGAACTACTTAGCAGTATAAGAGTTTTTGTTTTTATGGAAGTGACTGCTTCGTTTTCACCCCTTTCTGCTGTAATACTATTTCATGGACCCCAGATTAACCTCTCCATTAATATATGACAAGTACATTCTGAAACTCAAACAGGGAATGGACACAAAAGTACTTGTTCCCATCCTGTCTACATACACAGGGTTAAAGGTACATTGTATTATTGTACACTGCTGTTCATGATGTTGTAAGCCTAGACCAGGTCATCTTGCAATTGAGTTACAAGAAAAGCAACCAGCTCACAACTGTTTAATCTATTGGCCCTTCTTGGAGACTGTCAAATCTGCAGATTATTCCAAATTAAAGAAACTGCCAGTGAGTCATGCATTTAATATGCATTGGAAAACAAAATGCATATGTAAAACAAATATTTATTTTCTGGTTGAAACAAAAGCCTTGATTCTCATGTCACTGCAGAGGATGAGGACTGAGGAGTAACTTTGTAAGCAAATATGAAGAGCAAAGAGCGAAATGCTTGGATTAATTTACACGTCATTACAATGTTATTATGCATAGTTACAATGTATGTAATGTGTAAATCTTTTAGCACTCTATAACCCTAGCCCTAACCCTAACACAATTGTATTTACATACACAAAAAATATTTGCCCATTAAGTACTTTGCAACTGTGCATAATAACATTGTAATTATGTGTAAGTACAGATGCATTTACTAAGTACCTAATATGTAAATACACAGTAATTAGAGACGCTTAATGCAAAGTGTTACCAAATAGTATACAGTAGAGCATGAATACCTGGTGATTTGAATACCTTATTAGGAAAAATGAAGGAAACAAACTATGAAATGGAGAGAAACCATGAACGTGTCAAGTGACCATCATAAGCTTCTAAATCCCAGAGTGGTACTCAGAAAAAAGCCTCTCTTTCTCACTGGTAGTGTGTTGGAAGTAAGAGATCCATTTGAGAGTGTTTTCCAATAATTACCATGAGCTTAGAATAGTAATTGGAACTGCTTTATCCTCAGCCCGGATTTCCACATCAGTGGTATGCTGCGTTTTAGGAAGGGAAAGGAATGTATACAACTGAATAGCTGAACTGCTTAGTTTGTTACCAATAAAAGCAGGGCCGCTCTTCAATGAAAAGCTAATAGTTCAACAATGTGGGGGATTTCATCATCTTCACTAATTTTATCTTCTTTTTTCTTCTAATTTATCCATTATTGTGAAAAACACTTACCACGACTCACCTTTAGCACCTGAAAGTGTAGATAGGTGTGGGCCGGATAATTCTCTGTGAGCTCGTCGTGTGGAAATGAATGTAATTAGTGGTATAAATGACCGGTTATTTACGACATGCCCCACAGCGGAGACAGCAGGCGGCACGGAGAGAATCATTACTGCTTTAATGAGAGGCTTGGTTAATGGGCTGTAGGGTAAAAA